>NC_142616.1:61824318-62127348 GCF_059453375.1 Lepisosteus platostomus
GTCTGATGACCAAATTCACTAATTCACCAATCAGGTCTGGAAATAGTGGAACAAATACAATGTAATGTGTAAATGTAATGTTCAAACAAATCCTCTAAATGCCTCATCAGATTCAGGGTTATGGGGGAAGCCAGAGACTATCCCGGCAAGACCTTACTGTAACATCCTGACAAGACAGGACACACCCTGGATGGGCAGCCAGTCCATCACGGGGGCACACACTGTCACAAACACGGACATGCTAACACTCACACTAGGCCAATTTGTCCAGAAGCCACAGTACAGTATATCTATTGAATGTGGAAAAAACCCATGCGATCACGGAAAGAACATAGAAACTCTGTGTAGATGCAGGTTCAGAACTGAACTCAGGACCCCAGCTTTTTGAAGCAGCAATCCAAACCACAGTACCATGTTGCCCCCCAGCTGTCCTTCAATTCTCATTTCATTGTAAATTAATATTTGCGATTTTGCACTTACAGGCAGTCTTTATTTAACATGCTGTCTTTATTTTTTCTCTTAGAAGAAGTACTCTGTGAATAAATATTAAATATATCTGTATTCATGAATAACATCTTATCTATAGTATCCGAACATCTCTGGGCATAGGATTTTGACATGTTCCCCAAACCAAAAAAAATGAATGGGAAACAATCAAGACCAGTGATAAAAGCTCTTGAAATTGAATGAGATTCAATAATGCTTGGTTACAGCTTTTGATCCAACCGACTCAGTTGTGGGATTATATTATCACGCGGTGCACCGTGCCATCCAGCCCCAAAGAGTTTCCCAAAAAAAATCATGACAGGAGGAAAAAAACTCTAGTCCTTAACCTGACTTGGGTCCCAAAATCCAGCACTGGGCTTAAAAATGGTCTAAGTAGTGTATGAATGCTAACCATAACCCTACCTGGGGTGTCACCTGAGCATTTCCGAGATCTGTATCTAAATCTGAGGGCATCGGATTTTGACATTCCCCAAACCAAAAAGTATGTTTGGGAAACAATCAAGACCACTGATAAAAGCTCTTGCATCTGAATAAGATTCAATACTGCTTGGTTACAAGTTTTGATGCAACCGACTCAGTTTTGGGATACAATTACTGTTTTGTGCACTGTGCCATCCAGACCCCAGAACTCATCCTAAACTTGTCTTGAGGCCCAAAATCCAGCACTGAGCTTAAAAAATGATCTAAGTAGAGTGTGAATACTAACCCTATTCCTACCTGGGGTGTCAACTGAGCATTTCTGCAATCTACAGTACAGTGCAGTAGCCGATGCAATAAGTACAAGAGTATGTTGTTTATAATTTGAATCCACCAGGAAAAAAAAAGTAGGATGTGAAAAAATATATCTCAGGCAAGGGATTAAATTCTACTTCCAAAATAACAGCATTTGATTATTTCTACCAAGAAGGTTATTGACTTCACTACAGAAAATAATATTGGTCTGATTTCACAGATTGCAGAATGTCTAAATATATACAGTACATCAATATAACAGTTACAGTACCTGACTTCTGAAGCTTCTTTATTTGTATATGTCACTATTGTGTTATTATAGTATCCACATTTTTTAAAAGCAACCACAACGTAAGATGCAAACTAACTGTAGCTTTTTTTTCCCAACAGATAAGAGCCTGAGGGTTTTATCAACCTGATACTGTTAAGCAGGCCTGCTGTATTAACTTTTTAAAACAATTTTGGTGAATTATACAGAACCTGGCTTTCTGAGTCCCCACTTAATTAAAGGTTTCACTATTATAACATTATGTCTTTCTCAATTTATTTTCAATTTATTTAAAACTCATATTGTAATTAAAATGCGTTAGCAAGGTCATTTTGTTTTTAAGTGAATTAAATATACTATGGAAAAACTTGCCAAACTATATTATACAGATTTATTTTAATTTAGGTAGAAATAGTCCAACAGTATTATAAAGTACTGTATATGTATTTAACATAGCCTACATTATGTTCTAGAATAGCATTTGGCTAGTGATAACCTTTTGGGTGGGATGATGACAAACAAGCCACTTTTGTCCTTGCTGTTCTGCATCACTATCATTCCCAGGGTCATTTAGAAAGCCATATTATATATAAATTCAAATTTTTCCCCCATCGTGTCTCATGTACTGTACTGTATCCCTCCTCCACCTGATCTTTGCAGCTACAGTATCCCTTGGTCACTTCTCACTCTTCTCTGGGGGTCCCAATGCCAGGGGCTTGCCCTTAGCCAAGTGGGTTAATAAATACTCACATAGTCAAAACCATCCAATTCTTCAGTGTTGTCAATTCCTCGAGACCTACAGTAATAATAATTCATTCGACAAGAATCCATGCATGCAGGGGGTATTGTGGCCGAGCGCAAGGCCAGCGTTTTTCCTTCGTTTTATTTCAATTTTGCCTGTCCTCCCCTGCATCTCCACCGGGGCTGGCTGACCCTTTTTTTGCACAGGTTGAGTTTTATTTTTGTTCTGGCCTTGCGCTTTCAGACTGGACCCCATTAAATAGGGTATGTCAGGTCTGGTTACCGCTGTGCCAAGCGAGTTCTTCTTCTTCTCAGACTGCAGCCCGTTAGACGGGGTAAGTCCAGCCTGGATGCCCTGGTGCATTTCGTTCTGCTTTTTGTTTTGTTCTTCCCCCTGTGTTTGTGTTATTTTTCGTTTTCGCTGACCTCACACCGGTGCCTCCGCCCCCTCAGCTGGGGCGTCGACTTTTACCGGTGCTCGACTCGGCTCCTCCTACTCCCGTTTTGTCGGAGTGGTCACACCCCTTTTGTACAGCTCAAGAAACTTTTAAATGAGGGAATTAGTGTGTATGATTTCGTCTAACAAGAAACTGAAGAGAAACAAGATCGGCTCCCCCACTTTACTAATACGGATTCAAATGACCCTTGTGTTTTCACAGCAAGAAAGTTGGTGGTGAGATGGAGTGCAACTACTGTAGGAAACTTGCTTGCTGCCTAGACAAGCCAAGGGAATTTCTTTCAGTCCTCTGAGCACTCATCTGTAAACGAGCACCTGGGCAATTTCTTTCGGTCCTGGTTGTCTCTGTTCACTCAGCTGTAAATTAGTACCTGACTCCTGTGGCTGTGGGATCTAACCTGCCATGCACTGACATCACATCCAGGGGAAAGACAATTCCAAGCCTTTTGCACAAGTGCACTAGGGGATAGACACTTGTGCTGTGGAGATTTGCTAGTTAGAGACTGCAATGAAATATTGTCTCGTAAAAATATTACTATAAAATGCGTTTTCATTATAATCATCTAATTTCATTGGGGGCAAAAAATAGTGTGCCATTGTAAACCAGAAGAAGAAAATATCATAGTTTAGATAATGTGGTATTAGGCTATAATTCTGACCATTTATATAAAATTATTCAATGACTAAAACAGCTCCTTGCTTTTCTAGGATGAAATGGTTATATAGTTTGAAACAATAATAGGTCTTTCTTAACAAAGTCATTATGTGGCAGATTATACATTATGTTATTAGATTATTACATGTGGTATAGTGTTCTCAGACAAATGTTCCATAACGAGCAATATTTAAATTCCCGAAAGCAAATTCCTCTTGTATTACTTGAACGATTTTTGCTTTAACTAAAAGAAACAATTAGGTTCATCCTTTTGCAATTCAGCAATCAATATCAAGGTTTATAATAATAAAAAAATAGTTTGCTTTCAATATACATTTACACTGAAGAGATGAAAAAGCTTTAAATCACATTGGCTTTAAAAACTGATTACAGTGCATAAGGATGAATGGGTGCTGTAGAGATTTATGGCTAATAAATTCAGTTTGATAGCATAGGCTTATACACCTACATAAACAGTCAATTCCACATATGAAAAAAACATATTGTTATTATTGCACAAGGATGGACAATTTTATAGACACCATGATAAGTTGTGTTCTCTTCTATACCTGGACTGTGAAAAAAAGAAAATCCTATCATTTTTTAACCTTTAAATGGAAACTGCAGTTATTGTCCTGCTAAATATCAAATGGCTTATGAATTATGAGGGCTGGCTGAGCAGACTGTCATATGCACTGTGAACACTAACACTGCTTCTTAAGAATCTGTCATCTACTTTTGTCTGCGAAATTTAAGGTCTTCCAGGGAAAAATCCTTATGTGTGAAACCTGGAGTAGTTTGCTAGCAACATACAGTACAGTACAAGGATGCAATAGGAGGACAGAGTTGGAAACTCTACAGGAAAAGTATAAAGTTCAAAACTGGTTCTGGTCCTATCAGATAAAATAATAATAGCATGAGTCCACATTGTATTCTTAACATCTATAACGTAACACTGATGGCCTTAAGGTTAAAAAGGCGTAATTAAATTAACGTAAGAGCAAGAGTCTACACATTTGTGTTCCGTCTGATCAACGGATTTACTTACTGTATACTGACAATAGCAATACAATGACATATGATAGCTTTACCAGCTGCAGCTGTAGACTTTTACATGGAAAGAAAAACATACAGTACATGCTAATATATTGGACTATAGAGTGCAATTTCCTGTATATTACCATTGTGGGTGAGTATTATTGACCTTGGCCCATGCTTCACGGTGTAGTTACAATATATTTATGTCAAGACTGTTTCATATTTTACTCTAGAATGCATGTCATAAATGAATTTGAGAGTGGACGTAATTACAACAAGCATTATAATTAATAATATATACACACTTTGAATACAGGTGTCAGTCATGGTGAGTTGGAAACAGTAAGACACTATAAAAACATATAATGAATTCAATTTCTTAGGTAAGCTTTGTGTGTGCGAATAAGAGTTTAAAAAAAGTGTAAAGTCAACCATAATGTTTAGTTGTAGAATGTTAATCTATTCAATGCTTCCCCTGCCTGTTGATATAGTCAGTAAAGGCTATAGAAAATAGAAAAAAATGAGTAACAAATGATATGTTTGTTTTTTATTCTTGATATTACAATGAGATATCACATCAATGTACATGTATTCTTTATGCATGCATTTTAAATCAACTTTGATCAGTCACAGTTTATTTGCACAATTTCTTGCAAAATTAATTTTATAATAGTGTTTTCACATAATAATCAGATTTAACTTTTTTTAACAAGCACAGAAATATTCACATTAACCTGTTAACTAGCTTACTTTTCAGAGTGTTTAGGATTTTACACTGAAGGCTAATAAGGTAACATCACCTAAATGGATTAAGACTCCTACAAACTAAATATATTTAGAAAATGTGAAAACTATATTCAATAATCTTCTCATTTTATTACTACTGTAACAATACAGTATATCTAAACGACAACAACAATCTTCCCCCAAACTGACTCAATAAATGGACCCAATAGTTTTAGGATTAGGGAATTTAATTTTAGAATAAAAAATGTATAATTAAGTAATGGCTTGACATCACATTAAAAAAATAAACTCCCTGCTCTATGGCCAGTCCAACAATGTTATTAGCAGGTGTAAGTTGGCTTAAACAAAACAATGAACGTTATAAGATACAGTAAATGCTTCATTAATCCTTTTCTGTGTTTCTGAAATATGAACACTGAAAAGGAATGAACTTGGTTATAAATCACAGTGTCCTACCATGGATGATAATACAATACGAACTGTGACATTGAGAATTTTGCAACATACCCTATATCATATAAGATGCAATGAATGTTACGCAATGTGCTAGAAAATTAATTTTGACGTGAATTATTTATTCAAGGGAGACAGTACTGTACAGTATCTACACAGTACTTTTTACAGACACAATCCATTGACAGCTTGGAAAGTAAAGGCTGAGGTCAAGGCAGTTCCAATTAATTATTTGCAGCTGCAGTATCTGCCAGTCCTCTTTTATACTCTGATAGAAACAACTGTAGACTGAGAGATTCACTATAACCAGTTGTTTTGTTCCATTGATTGATACCTAGACTTCAAACCTGGAAGATTACATCCAAGTCCTACTTTGTTACAAATTCCTTAATCCAACATTTCTCATCCAGTTAATATATTTTTATGTGTGCTCAGCAGTATTTACCTGTAGTGTAAAATAATAAATATATATTTTAAAATTGTAGGCATAATGGCCAGGAGGGGGGACATTTACTTAAAAAAACTAGTCCATTAGTTACAAGTTACAGTACATGTGAAATGGGTAACGTTTTAAAATGCTTCAGAAGATGGGAGAAATTGCTTTTTTCATAGTGACTATACACACACACAAATAATTTTTCCTATGTGCTTGGTAATTATTATTATGGAAGTTATTTAGTTAAGGTTTCAAACCACACATTTTATAGTGGTTTAGAATATGATTTTTCTATCTTTATTTTTTCAGAAGGTGGCCAACTCTAGGTTAAACAACAAGGACATACAGTACAGTACGGTACAAACGGGGAGAGCACTTGGGTTTCAGGATTTTGCATGCTGGAGGATTAGAAAGCTGTTTTTATAAATAATCAATTGCACATATTCAGAAACACAAACATCAATCTTCAGTCCATCAGAACAAAAAATGCTTACAATTCACTCTGGGGAACAAATCAAGTCCATTGTTTGTGTAAATCCTCTGTCTCATTTTCCATTGTTATTACACAATAAGCCCATGAAGGAAATGGAAGAGAAAACATTTTCACTAATTTAGTGTGGACTCAAGCACTTATGATACTTGTTTATTTCTTAGTGCCAAAATGATGGTTTGATCAAGCTCTTCAAAAGTAAAAGAGTAATAGAGATGTGCTGATTTCAGCACGTACAGCACTTTAGGCTCAGTCCACCTAATGAGGACATAAAAAGAAACAGTAGTAAAAGCAGATACTGTACAGTATGTTTTAATGCTATTTTATTTTTTAACACAAAAAAAACGTTCCCAAGCTATTCCATTTCAGCACGGTTCAAATGAACTAGAATTCCGCGAGTCCCAACTGTTTTAAGGATCTGAACCTTCCTAACAAATTTTGTTGGAGAGATCCGTAGAGATCTCTACGTAGATCCGTAGAGTATTTAAACAGACGTTTGGCAGAAGTCTAAACTGTAATATTGTGCACTTCTGCTTTTCACTGCTGCAGATCGTTGCATAAATATCTCACACCCTCAGCACTATTTATGCATCAACAGGGAGGTTCCTCAGTCTAATGTCAGTTTGCCATTCCCTCAACCAGGCAGATATCTTTTATCTCTATAAAGCTTGTTACCTTGTCGCATTAGAGTTTACTGAACTACTGAAATATTCGTAGGACATGACAAAAGAGGGGAAATCAGAAATGGTTTCTTTTATAAGCAAAAGTTTTCTAAGGTTTAGATTTAAAATTCAAACAGGTGTATTGATGGGCATATTTGTGATGACATACAAATGTATCTATTATCACTATTCCACCTGATACCGGGAATCAGCTAGGAACAGCACACAAAGGATTAGAAACATGAGAGGCAACTGCAGAGTAAGATCAACAACAGGTATATCCAGTTAAAAAAAACATTCAGACAGCTTTTCTAATTTTTTTGTGAAAACTCAAAGCGTAGTTAAAATTAGTTTCTGCACCAAGAGCCGCAATGTAGGGGTTAATACAGATGCGCCTGCTCACACGGAAAGGCCATCCTATTGCCTTTTCTCTTTGTGTTTCATATCCAAGACTGGATCATATTGACAAAAGGGCAAACTGGCATCAGAAAAATGTCACCCAATCGCTCCCGAGCAATATTCCCAAAATACAGACAGCCGCTTGGAAAGAACATTGTGCTATGTCTTTATTGTTTTCCCTTTTTTCCATCTACAAGGGATTCCACTGCAAGACAGTGCCCTATTTCCCCCTTTCCCTGGCTTCTTTTGTCAAATGCATTCAAAGCTCATACTGCGCACCTTAGAAGTGAATTTCATGGTCCCAGATGATAAGGTTCAAAGGCAGCTTTAAGGAAAATAAAAAAAAGAAAAGGAAAACAGCAGACCAAGCATATATGGTTCAGAAAAGTAAAGTTCAATGATTTAGGTGCCATTTCTCAAAACTGTTATCTTTCAGAACACATTGAGACAGTATGACAAGATAGAAAACATGGACATTTCCATATGTTTAGTGCCCAATATTGCTTTTAAAATATTGTTAGACTTAAGTACTTTGAAGCTGCCCATGACATTTAGAAATTCTTTAAGGAATTCTCTTTATTATAATGGAAAAAATAGCACCTCCAAACCAGCAGTTCTGGAAATTGGATAAAGCAAAACCATGTAAGCAATTTCTTTATTTTTTAATATACATTGTATTGAGTGTGTAGTGCCAGATGATTATAAAAGCCATCATTGGGTCTTTGTGGAATATAAACATGCTTTTTATGTACTGTATATCAATGGCTGTTTTAATCCAATTCTACTCTGATACTGACAATATAGGTTTAAACTTAGAGAATTCTTAATTTTCTTTTACCTTTACATTTTACACCACAATTTACATAAGCACGTTACACTTGTTAATTCTGTCAGTCTTTCCTCAGACAATCTTCCACAGACTCCCTACAGTCAGTTACAGGAAAAGAGCTCAATCACGAGTCTAAGGACTGTAAGACCTATTTGCATTTTAAGGAAGATTTACCAGGTGTCAATAAATTCAGGAACAAATGCAACAATATCTCTGGGTATTTGTCAGTGCTGCTGATCCTGTTTATCAAAAGCAATTCATTACATTTGCATGTTTCTTGAACAAATTTAGAACTGGTTATAACTATTTATTACTCTGAAAAAAGATGTAAGTACAGCTACAGTTATACTCACTTTCTGCTGTGAAATAACATGTTAATGTAGAATAGCACAAAAAAAGACTTTCTAGATTCCCGAACCTTTTATCTGCAGAAAACTGCACAGGCCAGCTGATGTGACTGGAATGTTTTATAATCTCTCTCTCTCAGCTCTTTCACAAACAAAACACAGGAGGAGAAGGCGTGCGAAACCTCTAGCTGTACGATTTGTTCTAGATATCCAAGCCCTACTTGTTATCAGTTTTTCAACTCCAGGCATTTTTTAAATTCTGAATTCTTTCAATTATCGTAATCTGTGAGTGCATCATTTAATTAATCATGTTATATTACCTGTTCCTCTCTAGCTCACTCTGACGTCCTTTATGAGACCCTTGCCGTAGTTGTGCTCAGAAAAAGGGTTCTGGCAATAAAATCCTGTTGATTGCACAAGATGGCCGTGATGAGAGCTGTGCAGGTGAGGGCAGGTGATTTGATGATGATGAGACTTCACACTGGGGGTGTGGGAAACTCCTACTGTACAGCACAGTACATGCTTTATCTGGAAGAAAGAAACGAGTTCATTTTTGGCCCATTGAACCAAAGAGTATAAGGAAGGTTGCAAACCAGAGGAGGCTACTTTTGCTCACTTGGTCATTTAGTGAATTATCTAAGTGAATCCATAAGTTCATCCACATGCTTCTTGAATGATCCCAGAGTTTAGGCCTAAACAACCAGGCTAGGAAGGCACTTTCAGATTCCCTCAACTCTGTACAAAGAAGCATTTTATGCTACAGTATATAAAAACATTTAGTTAACCTGTCCTTTTATTACAGTTGTCTGAGTAATCATTGTTACTCTTCTTTGAACTCTCCCTAAGGCTGTAATATCCTTTTTTGTGTTATAGCAGCTGAACACAGTATTCTAGATGATGTCTTACTAAAGCATTGTAAAGCTTAAGCGTTAAGGCAATCCACATATTTCTGTAATTCCCTTGCTGATCTTTTTGTTTGCTACTCCCTCCATTTTTGTAAGGTATGCAAATCGAACTAGTTTGATAAGTACTGAATATCAGAATATAAATCGTTGTTATAGATCAGGAAGAGCAGCTGATCTAAAATGAATCCCTGTGCCATACAATTGCTTACTTACAGTACAGTATGCCAAATTAGAGGTTAAGGCTCTTAAGATGTCATGCTGTTTCATGTTTGTTCCAATTCCCAACCTATATGCACCCATTACCTTGGACTCTTTAAGTTTTTAATTAGAGAATTAACCTTTTATGATTATTAGCTTTCTGGAATCCCAATTCCCATTACAGTATACTGTATGCTTTATTGTTATCAAGAATTGTTATAAGAATTCTAGCAAGTTAAAACATAAATGTAATAATTTACTGTTAAAATTCCATTGCTGCATAATATTCAAAGTAATCTGTAATTGTCATTCCTTAGCATAGAGTACATAACATACAGTATGTTTCTGTTGTGTGCCAGCACAACAATAATTGTGAAAACAACATCAAGTTTTCTAAAGCTGTTTCTAAAGGTTTAATTAGGTTTTGAAAGCATTAGTCACAGTTTTGTGTGAACTTTGTCCCAACCTATATTTGTGTGACCCATGACCCTATGTTTTCTAGGCATCTATAGAAACACTGGCTACCAACCAAAATATTATTTCTTTTGAAATCTACAGTATAAACACTATGTCACACAAAACTAATGATTATGCTTTTATTAGCACCTTCAGTCCCTCTAATGTAGAAAAAAAAATCATGACAAACACTTTAGTTGTAGAAATAAAGTTTATTAGGATCAAACATGGCTTAACAAAGGCATGATTTCTGAAGCTGTTCTGAAGCATGTTGTTTCAGCATCAGCTATCCAGCTCTCACAAACCCTTGGTTGATTTAAATACTGTATGTTGAATGAAAATGTACTGTAACTGTGCATTTTCTAGGCATCCAAGCTGGGAATGCCACAATTTATTGGTTGAAAAGGGAAAGGCACACAGCATCAGTAAGAATGAATCAGACATTCTCCACTGAGATCTGACATCATGTTACTGTTTGTCTCCCTAATGGGTAAAGTGCATCATACAGTACAGATCAATATGGGGGTGCTTTATGGAAACATTGCTTGATATTACCAAGGAGTCTAAATGTCAGCAGTGCAGTGCAGAAAGAAATCTTCATCTCAGTGTTTTCTGTTTCTTCAGACATGTCAGGAGAGCTCGTTTACTAGTGTTTTTGCTACTGTTATACTTTCATTGTTTCCAAACAAATTCTACATTCATGGCAATGATTTTGATAATGATAGAATAAAACTTGGAATAATACTGCACAAACGTTATCTACAGGACTATTCTCTTTTGTCTGTACAGTATGTTCCAGAAATGGATCTGAGGACTGTTATGTCCCACACAAAAGGAATGACTTCACAGTACAATTATTCAGGTGGCCTCTCAGGTAGTGATAGAATCAGTATTCTTTATCTCCTTTAGAAAGTATAAGAATATTTAAGTAATATTCTCCTTTTGCTTTTTATATTTTCTTTTCATGAAAAACCAGTGACAAGAAACTGATCAAATAATCAGGACTTTGGTTTAATGATTCTTCCAACACACTGGTATTAGTTTGGAAATTCAGGTTCAGAGGGAAGGAAGAACCTGTCACATCGGATTAGTTCTTTGAAGTCCTGGGATAAAATAACTTGGGGAAACAACACATTTCAAGGTGACTTGGTCACCTCATTATTAATGACTAGTACAGTGAATATAGTTTTTTTCACCTGCAGTCATGATTAAATATGTTTTTTAAGGATATGTTTAAATATGTTTTATTGTTTTTTCCCCATTCACATTCAAAATTGTCAAATTTGTTTAGATTTGTTTAGATCGTATATTTTCAGTAATATTTCTTAAAACAAACTTGCAGGCCATAAAGGGCATTCAACAGATTGCGATTCAAGAGAAGACTGAGTGAAGTTGCACTAAAAATTAAAAGCATATACAGTAATAATAACTAAATCTGTTTCGACACGAAATAACACATCTGGCAGAATGGATCATGAATATTTCAGGGATGTATCCATTATGTCTCAATGTATCAAAAAGAGTGTGTGTCAACACAGACCTCTCTTTTTATTTGTCTCCATAGCAACCGGTCCCTCTCTGAAAAGTGTTTTTAGCCATGGATGGGCCTGCACATGTAAAAGCCATTTCAATTTAAGGGGATGCAGTTTTTATTTTTGAATCAATAGGCATTCACCAGCAGCACAGAGCGAATGTTTCACCTGGTTGTTTATGTCATTGTTTAGAGAGTACAAAATAAAAAGAAATATAGAACAAAAGGAAGTAAAGGCATAATATCTGAGAAATCTATACTGAGCACATTTGAGCACTTAAAAACAAGCATAACTAGGGCAATGTTCTTCAGTTTGGCATGGCTCAATTCTCTTGAGATTTAATATCACATTTCCAGAGATTTCTTGTCCCTGCTAATATGAGCCAGGAATGAAGGCTGGCATTTTTATGAATCATCTTTGCTAAAACCATAATATTGCTTCCCTTGTTGTTGATGCTTTGCTTTTCATAATCTGAGTGAGAATTTGTCATAAATATTCATTGAGAAAAAATAAGTAAAACATTCTGTATATTTTGTATAAAGCCAAAGAAATACAGCAACTACCACAACTAGAGTTTCTTTTTAGGAACGAATGGTAGAGCTTCCAAAATATTTCTGATTAAAAGAGGAAGAGTACCAAAAGATAACTTTAAAACATAACCTTTTAGCTTACTCTAGAAGCTGGAAGACTATTGACATTTGTAAATGTAGTATTATTTTAAATTTAATACAAAAAAATCACCAAAGAGACCATGAGAACAGATATTTAATGGGGTCTGCTAATTTAGAAAAACAGCTTTAATTCACAGTTATTAAATTTAATTAAATGTTTGGTAAGCCAATATAACCCTAAATGTGCAGAAATTGTTGCTTGTGAAGTAGTGAGGGAAAAGACCAAGCATAAAATGAATACTGTATACTTTCAAGAAGGACAGTTACTAGGTTATATACTGTATGTTTGGGCAGTACATCTGAAATTAAGGTTTCATTGCCATCATAAACAGTACAAGTGACTGACAGAGACTATTTAGACAGCACTGCAATTCAAAATAAAAGAGAGAGCTCGTCGTAAAAGAAGCCTTTCTGATAGGATAAGTATAAAAGAGACACTTCTACAGTATATCCAAAGAAGACCTAAGAGAGATAATGATTCATAAATGTCTCACAGCCTCTCACAGTGTTTAGCATAATTTTAATAAAATAGAAACATAAATGTGATATACACTTTGCAAATACTAATAACTAAAAAAGTCAAATGACATTATAGAGATTAAATTGGGGAGCTGTGTCAGCTTGCAAGCTACTGTATATAGTAGAAGTTAATTTCACACTGAAAAATGGTTAGTGTCTCTAATGTACAAAGGAAAACCATCAACAAGAGGTCTCATTAAGCTCTCAAGGAAAGCAGAGATGAGAGTAATTGGGCAGTAGGAAGCTTACTTATCTGCTTATTCAACAGCTGCACATACCGTAGGTGCAATTATGCACACTTGTGTTTATTCAGAAAGAAAATGTAGTCAGGTAAGGAAATTTTAGGCTTTGAACTGATTTTTGGAGAGTTAACACACTTACTGTAAATGAACAACTTTTGGTCTTTAGATTGAAAGCCCAGCATTGCAATAATTTCTGCAAATTTAAAATATAAATTCCAAAAGGAGCACATCTGTTTCTTAGAAAATAGAGAAAAAAATAGAGAAAAAATCATAATAACCTACTGTAACAAACACATTGACTAGCAAAGATGTGTTATTCATGTAAGGGCCAGCCTGTCAGAACCAAAAAAGTATTTACTGTATGACTTGTGTGACACAAAAATAAAGTATTGTACCACATTCTCTGAATCGGCTGTATTGTTTCAATTATTGTTCTGGATAATTCAAGCTGTTGAGAAAGTAATATTCAGTACATTATTTACTCCATGTTGGGTAAAAGTTTTATCTCTTTGTCACAGTCACAGGGATACAGCTAGTTTGTGCAGGCAGAAGTTTCATTGAATTTTTCAATCGTGTTATAAATCTCTATGGTAACCAGAACTCACACTAATAAGACTGAATTTTGAACTTCAAAAAGGGAAGAAAAGAGAAAAATGACATTAACTGTGACATTGAAATTGAAGAACAGAATTAACTTAGACTTGCAGGGAGAGATATAATAAAATAAAAAATAAAAAATGAGCAACTGGATGAAAAGAAAAATAAATCTTTCAGACCCAACCAAATACAGTACATATTTATAACATTTGATTTAATACATTAGCTTGTGAGTTGTTTTTGATAAATGTTAACATGTTAGGATTATTTCATTTTTCAATGAAATGTTAAGGCTTAGAATGGGTACATTAAATAGAACAAAAGATCATACTTTCCTAAATAATGTCATACTGCAGATGCACATACTGTATTCATTTGTATAGCATCTGGCATCTACTCTTGATCTTAAAGAAGTGGTCTTCCCAAAACATAATTCATAATGCATTATAGACAAGAATGTAGCTCCTAATTCATGTATTTTCGTAAGCACTTCCATGCACATTTATAAGAAAATATGGTGAATGGATGTTAAGGATTGCATGCAAACCCTGAGCTTGATATTTTATATTTATATTTAATAGAAAGGTAATAGTTCCATACTATAAATGCATCTTCATTTCCACTTAAATATGATGAAATCTCTTTTCTTGTACATAAAAATGTTTGTGCAATCTCTTATTTTAACTTTCTAATTATGAGACTTCATTAGCAGAAAAAAAGAGAGAGTTACAACTAAAAGTCATTAAATATTTATTGTTAGACGCATTAAACTTTTAGTACTGTGCTAATTTTGCACTTTTCTAGAGCTTGTTTTAAATGACGTGAGGGGTTAAATGAGCTGAATATTGATTAATAATTGCTATATTCTTGTAGTCTAACGGTCTTATACTGTAAATCCATTCCTTATTGGTTGGGTACCCATTGCAAACCTGAACATTATTCAAGGCAGCCTGAAATAAATTGAAAAGAAATGGTTGTAATACTGTAGCTCCATGCTTCCTTGCTTGACCTTTGCCACCAGTGAAAACTGTTACACTGTCCCAAATCATCAGTTCTGAAAGACTGATTTCTGACCGCCATGATCAAAAGCTAATATTAAGCATACAGCAGCAGCCATCAGACAAGAAGGAGAAACCTCTTTTTATTCTGGGAACTAAACAGTTAAAAACATCATTGGAATGGCTGGTACAGTAAATAACTAAATATCCTCTGTGGCCTAACCCAGCCTGCTGATTAAAAGCCTGCAAGCCCTGTCAGATGTTTTTTCATCTTTCCAGATATACTATGTTGAATCCACGAAGGAAATCTTCTGAAGGCTTTGAAGATGTATACTATGGACGTATATCGTCATAGTAAGATCTTTAAAGTCTACAGAACCCTTGCTTTCTTAATAAAGAGTGTGTTATGGGACAGTTCCCTGCTCCCCATCCCAATCCTCTTGTTTTAAACCAATGTTTGGTTTTATTATTCTAATAACTGAAAAGAGGGAGAATAAAAACACCACAGATTGACTTACAGTAGTTGAATTAAAATTGAATCACTTTTAGTGAAAGTATGATTCCTTGTCTCAATCATATTTTATCTCCAGAGCTCAGTGCAGGGAAAGACAATACAGGCAAGTAAAGTTTATATGTATACAGTACATCAGGTTGTGAGTAATTCTATTAATTCCAAACTGGAAGAAACATAGACTTTTTTCCAGAGTTATTTATAAATAACTTACTACATATAAGATAACCTTGAGGAAGGCCATGATATTTTATTTATGGTCAAAGCTAATGATAATTATGCATTGATTGGAGGCTTGACAAATGAGGGAGCGGGCAGAGGTTGACGGGCTGAACAAAGATAATGCCATTATAATATGAGTGATAAGTGTTATATTCCTGTAACCTGGGAACATTATCTAAAATCATAGCCACACCAATGACAAAAAAAGAATGACTACACTTCTACAGTGATCATTCTTATTAAATTATGGATCTGCCAAAGAACAGACAATACTCTGACAAATGTGGTAATAAGCTGACCGCAAGCACAAAATGAGTACCCAATGACTGATAAATTGTATACTATGGGACTTTGTCTGGGCCATTCCAGCTTCCAGTAACAACTGAAAGTCCATCGTAATTCAAATTCAATTTTTTACATGTAAACTAAAGTCCTCATCAGGAAAACAAATGACAGGTTAATCGCAATACTCATCAGTTCTTAGTCTTGAAAATGTATTTCTTTTCAGTTAAATAACACCCGTTATCTGTCAGTCTGTACACTGACTCAAAACTGGCAGTCCCAGAAAATCCATCAGGAGCGAAGCAATTGATTCGATAGTGAATTAATGAAAGCCAACCTTAAAATGACAGTACGGTGGCAGCTGAAAAAGAAATATGTTCAACATTTATTTCCAGTAGCCGTTAGGTGCCGCAGAAAACATATTTTGATGACACCAAAACCATATTATCAGTTAAAAGAGCATTCATTTAGAAACTATTCATGTCTTTCTTTCAAATGTTGTAACCTGAGGGATCATACCACTATTTTGATTATTTCCACCCAAAGCCAAATATTTGAATGCAGTGTCAAATATTTTAAATCTTTTTGGCAGATTTCTTTTTTTATAATAAATAAAGATTATAATTAATGAAGCAAACCATGATGTATCTGTTGCAGTCTGTGCTTTGTTTAGTTTTAATTTCTTTCATTTTCTTTTCTCATTTTTGTTTCATTGCACATTGTTTTTCTTTCCTTTAGTAATAGCTTGCTTCTTCCTCTTTCTAATTGTCAGTTGTAATTGACAGCCTCTAAATCATGTTACATAAATGGGTTTTATTTTTATTGTATTGTTTATTTGTATTATAGTATTGCTAGATGGCATGAATAGCATCCTCAGTGAAATAAGCTCCTAGACACACAGGACTGAGCCACAAGACTCATAAAGCAGTTATTATGAATCTAGTGCAATGACTGGATCTAGTGCAATGCTGGGTTCCAGTAGTTTTATTTCTTCTCAATTAGAAAAATGCACCATTAATATAAAGGCAACAATATGCAACTAAGGAGTGTATACGTTAGCATAGCTCTCCATCCTCTCTGTACTCTCCAGCTCATTTTAGATTGAATTAAATATAATTCGGATCCTCAAATATACAGTAAGTCTGCAAACATTCCAAATCTCATTCCAAAGTCCCAGATTATTATTGGAGACAACGTGTGAGCTAAGGATACACTAGACAATGTAGGTTTGTGAGTGAAGTGATGAAGAGGTTAAGAGAATGCACAATTTAGTTTGAAGAACCTATTTGAGTTATTGATTCTTCCATCTGTTCAGACCACATATTTAGGGTGTTTGCTTTTGTAATTTATTCAATTTTAAAATAGAGGACATACTGTATACAAATACAATTAAGTATTTGACCTTAATAAGAATAAACTTTGCATTGTGAGTGACATTCCACTGATATTTTTTCGTAAGCTTTTAAATGTATTTTTGTTTCTGATCATTTTTTACTACTTATTTGCAATGTTGAATTGCAAACACGTTTGTGAGAAAATGTGTTAGTCTTCAATGATTTTGGGAGGAGCATTTTCCCTGATGAAACACCGTGGTTGTTTGCTTATGCTGCTTTAGTAGGACACCAATATTAAGGGGGCACACTTATACGCAACTTTTCACCCTCGTTGTTAACTTGAAGAATGATAGAATAAATAGTTATTTTTATACAATGAACACAACAACTCATAGTGAAAATTTACTTTGATTTGATCTTTATAAAATTGCTTAAAACAGGCTAAAATATATTCCATTGCACTCAATGTGATACTATATTATCTAAACTGAAAAATTTAGGAGCACTTACTGTACATTCTCAATCTAAATCTGTAGCAAGCATGGTTTGCTGCTCAAATGGATTGTAGAGATGTTCTTATCTGCTTGAGATGTACTGTACAGACACAAGCTCCTTGCTTCTTCCACTCAATGTTGGCAGAAACCTTGTGTTTAAAGCTTTAAGGGAGTCCGCCCTTCAATTTGGAATGGAATTGAAATTGATGTAGCTGTAGATTTCAATCTCATTTATTTAGCCAATGCAGGATAACCTTTGTGATTTGCAAGTAAGATAGAAATATGTCGGAACAACCAATGTTTGTTTTACAGCATCCAATTTTAAACTATAACACAGACGCCTAACAAAATATCACCAGCTCCAATCAAGTGAAAACAATGTGGTTGCCTCCATTTAAGATAAAAGCACTGGAGTATGAACTGGAAAATCATTTCAAAGGACACAAGAAGCATAGATCCTTCCCTAAAACACTTCTTTTATCTCAGCTTATATAGCTTGCTCACCCCAACTGTTTGAGAAGATTAATATATTATACCAATTTCACTGTAATAAACCAGTGTTGTATACAATACCATCTATCTTAAATTCTCATTTTCATTTTTTTGTACAAAAAAGACAATCCTATAAATCTGTATGTAGCTTAAACCATATATTTTTCCAATCCTGCATGCAGGTTCTAAGGAGCATTCAGCCCAAAAAAGTGGTCAGAAATAGTCCAATGCCAGGGGATGCAGAAACTGTTTCAGTTCTCCTGCAGTGAAAAGGTGAGCAAACCCTTTCTTACCCTCTTCTCTGGGAGGCACATACAGTATCAAGTTCAAGTTTCAAGTTTATTGTCATTACACTCATATACATGGTATATGGTATAACGAAATGCTATTTAGCTAGCTCTCGGACATAAGTAGTACAAAGAGAAAAACAACAACAACAACAACAACAACAACAACAACAACAACAACAACAACAATACAATTGTGTAGCAAAAGAAAGACAGAGACAACAGGCAGTGTGCAAAAAACAACAGCCGATGTGCAAAACAACAAAAAGGTAACAGGTTATGTGCAAAAATATGCATCAACAGAATAAAATAAAGGGATAGAAATGATGGGGAGTGAGCTTTTGACATGTATGGTAGAGGTAGATTTTCAATGTGTGTTTGGGTTTTTGGTAAGAAAGAAAGAAGGCACCGTGAGGTTCAGATCATAGGTGAGAGGTGAGGTGAGGTGAGAGTGAGAGAGGCTGGGAATTTAACAGTTTGATAGTGTGGGGGTAAAAACTGTCTCTGAGTCTGGTAGTCTGGGCCCGAATGCTCCGGTACCGTTTTCCAGATGGTAGCAGATCATAAAGTCTGTAGCTGGGGTGTGTGGGGTCTTTGATTATGCTTAGAGCATAATCAAAGACCCCTATATATTTGATCTATACAGATCAAATATAGGTGTTTATATCACCCACTGCTGCTGAAGCTGTTTCCATGTCTCCTATTTTTCTTTTTATCAAAGAACTTAAATTGATTTTTGCCAGCAGCCATATCACCCTGCGACTCACAACTGGCCAACCACTGAAGCTCAGCAGGTGTCAGCCTGGTCAGTACCTGGATAGGAGACCTCCTGGGAAAAAACAAAGGGTGCTGCTGCAAGAGGGGCCAGTAGGGGGCGCTCACCCTGTGGTCTGTGTGCATCTTAATTCCCTAGTATAGTGATGGGGACACTATACTGTAAAAAGGCCCCGTCCTTGATGAGACATAAAACCAAGGTCCTGACTCTCCAAGAAAGTAGGGGGTGCCGCCTCAGAATCCTGGTCAAATTTCCCATTGGCCTTTACTAATCATGGGCTCCTAACAATCCTCATCTATGAATTGGCTTCATCACACTTCTCTCCCCCTTACTGATAGCTGGTGTGTGGTGTGTGGTGAGTGTACTGGTTACTATGGCTGCTGTCGCATCATCCAGGTGGGGCTGCACATTGGTGGTGGTGGAGGGGAGTCCCCATTACCTGTAAAGCTCTTTGAGTGCAGTGTCCAGAAAAGCACTATATAAGGAATTATTATTTTTATTGACTATATCTAATGCATTCACCTTTCCCAGAAGGGCTTGTGCACTAAGGGTGTGTCCTTGCAAAGCCAATGTCTATATCCAACATTAACCATGGCTGCTAAATGCATTTCTACAAAATCTGATCCATTGGAAGAAGCTGCACGTTATACTTCTTCAGCACCTATGAGTGACAACTGGCAGACAGCTGCCTTAAACACACTGCTACATGAAAGCAAGCAAGAATCGTGGATCCTGAAGATGATATTACACAATATTACACAAGGCAATACACAATGCTACAGTATATTGTATGCTTCATAACTTTCGGTTAGTTATAAAGAGGTATAAACCTAAAGATGATTTTTCTGTTTCAGAAAGTTTTTGCTAAAAAAACAACAGGATTTGGCCATTTACTGTCATTATATCATGTGTGGTACAGTATGTACAAATCAACACATGGCTTTCTGTGAAGTGTAGCAGTATTATGTTGAGCTCACTTTTTGGAACTATTTGTGCTTGAAATAAAATATAGGAATTTTAATTAAAAATGTTAATTTTCTTAATCTCTTGTAATTTTCTTCTACCTCTGATTGGGATACATTATTACACAATAAAATGTGAAAAAGTCCAAGGGGAGTGAATACTTTTGATCACCACTGTAAGGATACTGTATACATGTACAGTATAAATATTATGTGTATACATATTCTTTGCATACATATCAACATCATTGGTCAGAAGAACATTTAATTAGCTAAAAAAATAATTTGTGTTTTTCTCCACCCTTACTGTTGAAAAGGGTGACTTAAAGGGTACTACAAGAGCAAATGTTTGCATAACACACACAGAACACACATTACAACATTACAAACTTGGGAGAATCACATGCTTTCTCATGTGCTTAATGCTACGGAAACCAGCATTATCTCTGGACCGACAAGCCACTGTGGCTCAGAAATAGAAATTATCTATATTTTTTCCCCACAAATACATACCTCAGGAGCTACTACTGTACATGAGAAAACATTGTACAAGAGGGGCTCCTCAGTCACAACTGTTGTTCAGTGCATTACGTTTATGCATTAATCCAGTTAAATCTTGCTATACGTCCGTGGAGAAGATCGGGATATCAAGACTTTAATTCCCTTCCCCAGACCGAGATTAAATAATTGTATCAATTCTGACCTTGACAGTCCTACTGCGTCTATACCAAGTGTACGCAGACCCCTATCTACAATTTGTTTGGTTTGCATAACAACAAAAGGGAAAAGTGCTAGAATGCAGCACACATGACTGAGTAATTGGAATGAATCATTGCCATTACATGAGGGAAAGCTTCTACTGAACTGGGTCCTCTTGGGGTCCGGTCTCTCAAGGTACTGTAGGTAAACAAATATCTGCACCTCGACAAGAGACCAAATGCTTTGCAGAGCCATTGTTTCAGACAGAATGAGTGATATCATTAAAGATGTAAAAACTTTTCCGTTTTGTATTTACAGTGGGAACTTTTCATGTTTTTTTTTTTTCATTTTGATGGAACATAATAGTCCACCCTGTGGCTTGTCCCTAATCCTCCATTCATTCCTTTAAATAGGAGAGTTAAAAAAAAACATGAACAAAAAAAAAAAAACAAAAAAAACAAAAACAGAAAAACTAGAAACAAGCTTGCTATCTCTGTCATCTGAAACAGAACTAAATATACCACTACAGAGGTTCATATTTTGATGAATGTTAAAAGTTTCGGAGGTAAAATATACATACTTTCAAAATCAATTGGAAACTAAAAGGGAGTGAATTTACATCAGGGACATACAGTACTTTATATAATGTCTAGAACAGAGTTCCCTGCCATTTTGTAGTAGCCAATACCTTAGAATCCTCCAAGAAAAATTTGACAAAGAAGATTTGACAATTTTTTAAAAATGGCCATTACATCTCCATGCTGTAAAGCAAGTCAATCAATTTACCAAACACTAACAATTTAGTCTTTTACCTGCAGGAGCTACTTTTTTTGTTTAACAACCTGTTCTGGCATCCTGGGACAATGTATTAACCCTATTTCCACTGGTGGCTTTGCTTCCATGTTATACATGATCCATTTTGTTCTCTTTTACACTTGAAGGGTAAAAGCAAGCTGTCAGCAGCACACATGCCAAGTGATTATGTAAAGTATCTTTAAGAGATTCTCCCTCTACACTGGGGACTAAATAAGTGCAAAATTCACTGATTGATTAGTTCGTTCAAAACAGTGCCATTGATCTCTTAATCAAGGAACATCTTTTGAGTGTCGGTGAACATGGATTTTCAACAGCACAATCTGCAGCAATTTAGAAAGGATGCTCAAAGCAACCTTGTAATAAAAAATACATTCTTCCTCCTACTATGAGGACTGAGAGTCCTGCAGAACTAAATAAGAAAAGGGGACGGGTTTTAAAGATTTCGCTGTCCTTATCTCTTCTGTTCCTTTCTAAAATATTTAAGAATGGAAAAATAGCAGTGCAATAATACAAAGAAACACTGCAGTGACAGAAGGTTGTTTTCTATTGTTGGTACTGTCAAGTTGTTCCCATGCATTATCAAACTAGGAAATAAGGTAGTCATGTCATCATGCAACATTATTTGTCATTAAATTTTTTTTGAGCATTGTTTGATGGAAAGCTCAACATTGTTTTCTTGAAATTGTGTCACTGTAATTCTAGTATTTATCAACATCAACAAACTCAACACTTCAACAGTGTGGCTTGACTGAATTTAACACCTGAACCAAAGGTGTTAAGAACATGTGAACATACTGTAAGAACTGTTGCAAAAGCCATGTTAACCATCTACTGTAGCTTGTTTGTAATTGATCTGCAGATTCCATTTTAATACTAACTACTTACAGGGTTAAATATGATCTGCCAGATATTTTTCTAATCTTCAAAATAATTTTGAACTTAATTTATTGAATCTAAAGAGGTTCCTAATTTGGAATCATCTCCAAATTGGAGAAGTTTACTATCTATACTAACTGTGCTATTACTAAATGTGCTCAGTCAGGAAGAGCACTGGTCCTATTGAAGATCCCTATGGTGTCTCCTCTAATTACAGTACATTATCCCAACTTGACCATTCACCATCTGTGCTCTTTTTCTGCACATAACTATTTCTCAATCAATGTACTGTATACAGTATGTGCTAATTTGAATGTCTTCTGCCTGCATTTTGAAAACTAATCATTTCTGGGGACCATTATCGTAACCTTTCTGAAAATCAAAATTACGTTTTACTGTGCTCTGTATCCATTACAAATATTATGTTCACTGTTCAAATAACTCTAAAAAGTTAAGCAAGACCTTAAAGTTCCAATTATTTTTTCCCATAACTCCCCATACCTGTATTACATGTACAATTTGTCTGCAAAGTATTTTCGTGGCTCAGTTTTGGGAACCTTTTAATGGGTAGACATTACATTAGTAATTTTTAGCCAATTTTATTACTCCTCTCTTAACTCTGCTAAAACAGATTTTTGTTCCTAGAATTGCCTATGAATAACATTACCTGTTTAGTTACAGTACATACAATTGTAAAATACAATCTAGCCCTAGAGATTTTCATATCTTAAGTGTTTTTGGTACCTGTTACATTTTAGATTGTTTTATATTATATATTACTTAATATAGAACGTTATCTTTCCTCAGCCCGATGCAGAGTGAAATGTTCAATTAATACATCAGCAAATTTCTCTTTCATCTCTGAAAAACTTCTCTTCATTCTTGATGTTGTAATACTAAGAAAACACTTTGTTCACTTTACCCTCTATTGCAATATTCTTTTCTCTTAGCTCTTCTAACATCTTTTTTTACCTGTGTTTGCAATTTTCTTTTCTTTAAGTAGAAGCTGCGTTTTTTAAAAGTCATTGTATAAAATGTTATTTTTCTGTTGATATTTGTGTTTATTATTTTACCTTGTGGACCACATATTTTAGGAATATTATTCACTTACTCGTGGAATCATACTGTTCTAGGACAGTCAACATCTTTATACTGTTGCCATCCATACATTATTCCATATCTATCCCTTCCTAAACTCAAACTTCCTTCATAGTCTGCTTTCCTAAAATGTTAAACTTTTTTATTCGACCCAACCTGCACCCTTGTGAAGCATTCAATATTTGTAGACTTCTGTTCCAAACTGGCTTTTTTTCTGAGTGCAGAAAAAGCATAAATTTCAATATTATAAAAGTGAAGATATATTGTTGTACATGGCAATAGAAATAAAAAGAAAAACTGGTGAAATTCTGCAATGCAGTATAATTCACTGTAGAACTCAATGTACTGGCACTGTGGTGTACCTTACTAGAAATGCTAAAGAAAAAAGAAAGAAAAAGTGCCAGGACTGATTACTAAGAAGAACTGTCCCACTTTGACCTGGATTAAGAGACATTAAATGGAGTGGGTAGGGTGCTAAAAACCATCTCCTTTTATTGGGCACATTAATGTGGAGCCACAATTCTACTCACATCTAAATGTTTCATTATAGGCTGAGCAGAGATACAATTTTTCTCCCTATCTGTGTCTCTCGCTCTTGCTCACCCTCAGAGGGAGAAAGAAAAGCATGACAAATTGAAATAAATGAGACTAGAGGAGGGTGCCTGCAACTTGGCAGTCTCCCAGTCAGAGAGTTTCTTTATATTCGCGATACCCAAGAGTGCTCCTTCAGTTTTTTTTCTGATTTGTATAATGAGTGGCAGCGATTGCTATTGCCTATGACCTTCAGGATGCTAAATGCTGATGAAGATGAAAAAGGAATTAAAAAAAAAAATCATTACATTAATATTTTAGCGGGACACTCACTACATTTAGAAATAAAAGCAAGCACTTTTCCGAAAAATAGATTACGGGATGGGGATGAAAACCATGCATTCCCATCAAAGTATTTTTTCAAATATTTTATTATTGAAAAGGAAATTAAATAAGCTATCAAGCCTGTTATCAATTAGTCATGACTATGAGGCTATCTCACTCAAAACTCAAAAAGTTCATTTTTTCTATTAATAAACCATAATTCACAGATTTTTTGTCCTCCAGGGATAAAAGCCAGGTGTACCATGCATTCTTATCACTAGGAGCTGTAATCACTTTAAAAACAGTTTAGTAACAGTTTTTAAAATGACATTCATATGTCAAGAACATTCATTTCATTGCATCCAGCTTCTTCATTCTTCAAGACTTAAAATAGAGTGTTGAAACTTCCTGGATTTGATAAACAATGTATACACACAGCAGTTGTCAAAATATATGTCATCTTATGGGAAGCGCTTGTAATCAGAACTTGTTTTGTGCAAATTTTCATATTTAAAACTTCCTGTTGCCCTGTTTACACTAACATGAAGGTTTTAAGAATCATTGGAAATGAATAAGTATGGTATAGTGGAATGTGCCGTACATTGATTTTTTTTGGCTTAAAGACACAAAATAAGTTTAACACAAAAGGAAAGGAAACTGTCAGACAAGAGGGAGGTTTTCAGCATATCTACTGTAAGTCATTTGATTTTTAGTAGCTAAGTGAACCAAGGATCCAGCTGTTTCTAGGAGAAGCAATCGTATTTGTTTCGACAACATGGGTAGCTGGTTCCAGAGTCCCACAACATTTTCTGTCATGCCTCCTGTTCTCAGTTTTAAATAGACTTCCTCTTTGCTTCCACTTGCCATCTGTGTTTCACTGCTGATACTAGAGGCAAAACACTGGGTTAAGTTTGTCTCTGAGTGAATTATGAATATTTGAACAGAATACATATTAATAACTGCATACCGTACATACGTTTAGACACCACATATACATGTGCATCAGATAGCACTGTTAGCCTGAATTAAAATTCCATAATTTACAATATTCTGAAATCTACAAAGTTTTTTCAATATATTTTCCAGTAATTTTATTATGTTACAAATTGGATCTAAAATGTACTTTTGGAGATGTGTTTGTTCATATTCCTCTACTTATTACATTTTTTAGTTACTGGAGTAGTCCAGATGTGGCCTGTATATGCATTATTGTATATATTTTTCATTTTATTATTGTATGTCCATATGGAATTATTTCAATAATACAGAAAATTGACTTCTTCTCTCCAAACAACATACCAATTCTACATCTTTTAGCCTTGAAAGTATGGATGACAGGTAGTCTTGTCCATAAAATTCTTGTGCAGGAAATTGGTGACAAGTTTGTGTCCCCAGAGGTCTTGTTTTCCTCTGGCATTTCCTTGTTCAGGTAGGTTACCATGGCAATGAGGAGAGTTCGAACACCTCCTGAGGCCTGTAGCTAGTTCCACTTTGTGCTTATAAGCTCCACTCTTCCATTTGCTGAAGAAATCAATCACAATTCAATAAGATATTTTTAGTGTCACTCACGAACCAGTTATTAAACACATTATGAAAATCTAATTGAAACAATTTGAAAAAATGGTTGTCCTATTTTTGATACTGTACATTTTCCAAAACAGCATTCATGAGGGCTTAACTGACTTCATGAAGATAAAGATAAGGAGGCTCAACCTCCCCTTCAGACAGAGGAGATAACCAAGAGGCCACTGCAAAGGTGAAAACAGGTTTGAGACAGGATTAATGCAAAAAAATGTGAGAAGAGCTGTGTGAAATATACAGTATATACAGTACAGTAAAAGTCAGTAGTGATCACAAAATAAAGCAGCTGGATGAGACTGGCTTTTCTGTTAAACTGCAGTTAAGAAAGTCCATTTAAACTATTTGAGGTTTGAAAGGTATTGTATAATTCTGTATTGTATTAAATAGTCTAACACAAATACATGCAGTATGAATGTATCAACACTAAAATAGAAACCCAATTAAATAGCAAAACATCTACGTTGGTAGTTGTAAATGACTATCTCTTGTTAAAAATATTTTTGGACAATTTTGATACATTTGGCCTGAAGTTAAATATATTGTGGAAATGGAATTTGAATCAAAATGCATGTGATATTATAGTACTACAATTTGCTTTGAAGTACAATAAGGATATGTATACTGAGAAACAATGAAGCAAGTATTGCAACCAGAAACATTTGTTGTATTTAAATGTCTCTTAACATATTACAATATCCTGGATTTGCATTTGGTCATAAACATTATAACATTTGTATTAATTTACAAAATTGTTAATTTTTTTACAAAAGAACTATGTGTTTTTTGTATATTTTGATTGCATAAGTTATATACAGTGTATTTATATTTATATGAAACACAAGTTAAGTTTATTATATATAGTACATGAAGGTAAGGTGCAAATAAATGTATAGTAGGCCAACATTTACTAGTGTGTGAGGATCACAGGCAAAGAAAATCCATCTGAAGATACTGTACCTGGCTTTGATGGTAATGTTTCTAAAATATGTATTCCAAGTGAAATGTAATGAAGCCTGCTAGAAATACTGTGGTCAAATGTAATCTTTCTTATACTCCTATGGCTGAAACCTTCACTTTGATAGGTGGACAGAAAATGGACAAATAAAGTATTTTTATTATGTTCCTTATTAAGTGCTAATATTTCTTGGCATGTAATGGCAATATCCCATCACCAGGCACACAGTCTGTCTTCTGTAATTGCTTAAATAAACATGTATTTCCCACCTTCACCAGTCCAGGCTCCCGAGAAGCGTAGTTCAGGACCCTATGCAGACGGTATAATCCGGAAGTAAATGGAGAAGGTCATCAGGGGAGGAGACGAAGAGGATCGAGAAGGTTGACAGACAGAGGGGCGTGACTACGTTGATCCGGTGCTTGGGGGGCGTGGCGATGGCAAACAGGTTCAGGGAAGTCAAAAAGGAGAAACCCGGGGCCCAGTCCAAAGTCCGAAACTGGGGGATCCAACCAAGACGAAACAAACACAGTTAAAATCTGGAACGGGACCCAGAACAGGGACAGGGAATAAAATGAAAGGTAACGAGGCCAGACGCTCCGAGCCCCGGACTCAGATAGTAAGGACGCCATGATGAATCCTATGCCATCGGGTCTCTCCTGGACCCACTGGTAGGCGGAGCTTCAGGGTGTCCATCTCCCAGTGCTGAGCCTGGAATAACAAGAGTGCCAGGCTTAAATAATGGGACACAAAACAGGTGGCAGGTGCACATAATTAACTAAAATACAAAAGGGTCGGAGCCCCCTTAAGAGGAGGGATCCCTATCCTGACAAATGGAGTATGGAATAAAGTTACTGATTTGTCATGACACTTCTTTTTTTGTGGAATCATAATTATCATAATCATAAGTGTGGTAGTTAAGCTGGTATCAAAGGTCATCTTGCTGCAATTACAAATAATTCCAGTTGTGATCCATTCTGTACAATGAAAGACAATAAGATAAAGTATATTAATGATAGTGCAGATTTACCCAGTTTCTTCCAATGAGTACCTACCTGATTTAGACATGGGTACAGATGAAATTGGTTCAGCTGACTGACTTAAGAACGCATACAGCTATTTAAGACTTTGGGCAGAGTGAAAACCAGAAGACCCTATAGCCCTGCATAAATGAACTTTAAGAACACTACATTTAGAGGTTTAAAATGATAAAAGTTAAACCTAAGGACCCCTCTATGCCACTAGGAGATCAAAACTGGTGAGTAGAACAATTTAAGTTAGGGTTATCCATTCTGATTCTAACTTGTTAGGACCAGTAAAAAGGGAAATGGGAAGCTTGTGATATCCCTTTTGAGAACTTTGGCTCACTCGTTAGCAGCTATACCTCACAGGATAATACTTGACTGCTTCAGTGGCTCCATCCCAAGAGAGTAAAATTGATTTTCTTTCTCATCTAAACCATGCAGGTTTTATCTGCTTCACTAACCTTCAGACAAGGCCAATAGTGTATTTAAATGGGAAATCAAGCATACTAGCTCCTGATTCTCTGGATAGTTACCCTCCCTGGTCCTTTTTGTTTTAAAAATGTGACAAAACAGTTCTCTTTTAGTGGGCTTGGTCTTCAGTTTGATGGAAAGCTACAGGAGATCCGTGGCTAGTCACACTTGGTAAATAGTATGCTATTTAGCGAAAATGATGTGCAGTATATTCTGTATTTCAACATCCCTTAGTTTGTCCCTTTTCATTTACACATTGATTTACTCATTTCCGTGCTGTGAGATCATTCTGTATTGAAAGCGAAAGAGCATTTCTCAGAGTTGCGGCTTTCATAATGGGAGCTACAGAGATATTCTCTTTGTGAGTTACGGGTGAAATTCAAGGGGTGAATAAGAACTGTTGCATGCTAAAGCATCCCAAAGAGCTTCACTTCTTCCACCACCGAGTGATGCATGGCAGTCATTAATGATCATTAAGATTAAATGAACAAGTAAGAATTTAATTTTCTAACTCAATCAAGGGGGAAAGTCATCGTGGAAGCCAAAAGTGAAACAGGTAATTAGGGTAAACACCTTTACTTTTATAAAGAACAAGGGGATTTTTAATGTCCAAGCAGTTACAGTAGGTCCTTGGTTTAAAGGTCTCACCGAAAGGACAGCACCTTCTATAGTCCAGTGTCCAGAGTAAAGAGTAGCACCTACAGTACAGATCCATCAACACCAATGCAGGCTTTTCTTTAACGTCTTCCACCTTAGAACTGATGAGGCCCAGCTTATCTGATCTCCTGAGGCCCGATGAATTCAGACTACAGGGTAATTCTGCTGCTGGTTGATCTGAGTTATAGAAAGAGGTTGGGTCAAGAATAGAAGGGATAAAAGAATAATTATCAAGGGACACATTGGTTCACCAAAGGAGAGCTTAGGGAGCAAGCAAGATATACTAGGCTTGTGTAATAATATATCATAATATATTTCAAAGACATCTCTGAGCATTTCTAAGTATCCTCCAGAAGTAGCCTATGGTGGGCTTGAGAAATAAATTAAAATATCTCTGATAAATGTTTGTGATTCTTGCTTGCTATATTTACTGTAAGTCAACCCTGACTTTTTATTTTAATTATTTATTATGTAGTTTTTGTGCATAACAAATGGCAAATATAATTTTTTCTAAATTACACTTAGACACTTATATGCATCTGCATTTCACAGATTTTTCTGAAAACAATTCAAATGAACATAAACACAAGTAGAGCTGCAAAAACTTGTTGTATTTCTGAATATCTGTAATTTGCTTTTTAGATTGGTGGTGCTTTTAAGAAAGTTTCAACGACTGATAAAAGTCTTACAAATTCTCTTGCCTAGATATTATAAAACATGTCAGGATTATTTTGATATTCATAAATATATATTTCACATCAAGGACTTTCATATCCCTTAGAAAAATTATGGTGGTATAAAACTTAGAAGAAGTCCTAGTTCTGTAACAATCCTTTCTCAACAATGATGATTCATACATATTTTAAACAAAGACAATGTTTTATTCGTTTCAGGCTAAAAAAAGCACTTTAGTCAAAGAGAGACCACATTGGGAAGACACTACACTGAAAATGAATGCAAAGTGGTAATTATTTTATACTTCAATGTGAACACTTCAGACAAATTAGATGAATTTAGAAACTTGATAATGATTTTTAACAATCATTAATACCGTACAATTTTCCCCTTTTTTCCTGTATGTTGTAATAATTCAGAATAAATACATAACTGCAGATTAGCACATTTCTGAGCATACAGTACAACGACAGTCAAAATCATTAAAACATCTAAACTCAAAACAAACAAGATTTTATATATTTTTTTAATTTGTAAAGGCACAGACCAAAGAACAAACAGAACTACAGAAGTAATTGAGGCAGCCTGGAGCTTCGTGTTTCGCAGCTTGGGCCTGACTTTGGCTTGTTTGGTACAATTACTGTAACAGCTTTGAGTTTTCAGCAAGCCTCCTGGGGATCAGAGAAGCAATATACCGTGCTTTCTTCCTTACACAGTTGTAAAGACTTTCAATTACAGAAAGCAAGTTCTCCCATCTTAAAAATTGCCAAATACACTAACTTAATATGTCAACAGCAGTCTAAATTTCTTTATTTTTATGCATCTCTTTTCCCAAGTTACCCCAAAACAGCTTTATGAATTCTTATTTTATGCTTTGTTGAAAGCAAGGCAGCAGCCATTATACATTGAAATGATTTTCTTGAAACAATTGTTTTTGCAATATTTTCTCCGGAAATGTTCCTCTTCTGGAGGAAAAATATTCCTTCAATTTACTTTTTCAACTGTATATACAGTACTGTAGCCAACACAGAATCCACAGCTACTGAAAAACAGGAAACCAAATTAAAATTCTGAATAAGTAATGTGTTAAATAATGAAAAATTTGTGAGTTCCAAACACTAAATTTAGGAAACTGTTAACAAACTATTTAACAGTAGATTAAAAATAATTTCATCTATTTAAAAAATGAGGAGTCTTTACAGCTTCTTTTGTGTGCAAAATATTATATCATAGACTTCTAAGAATAGACAGCAAGACTGAGGAAAACTACTGTACAGTACATACTGCTATGCGGAAAAAAAATGGAAAGAGTGTAATAATGGTTTGAAAAGCTAAGCAGTTCCAAATCTGATATTTATATGTCAGTGCAGATGCCTTTAAAAATCAGAAACAGCTGGCAGTCTCAGTATAAAACAAATGCCACATTATTTGTTCATTTTCTTATTTTTTAAAGGTTCATTCTTGTCTGAAAAAAATCTTTCAATTTTCCTGTTTGTCCCAGCTGGTCTTTTTGCAGGCTAGTCAGATACCCATTCAGATCTCTTGCATTCCCCTCCACTGTGAGTGCATGGACAGACGTAATGCCTGAGAGCCAAAATCATTGATGTGTTACTATACTGCCTCAAATATAAAAACCCATCTTAAGGAAGACACACTAAGAAATTTAATTCAAAACATCCTTCACATCTGAGCTCCTGTTTGTGACAAAATGTGCACAAACATACAGTAGGATATGAAAAAGAGGATACTCAGATGGAGTCACATTCATACTGTATATTTGGTGGAAGTTATGAAACCATTGTCCAAATATCTGTTTAGCACTCAGTCACACATGTTCCTAAGTATCTACATCAGATTTGAGGATGTACATATTAATATAATGTATGATTGATTTTGCACAAAGCAATCAACATTTTATAGGGTCACCCATCTACTGAAAAGTCTATTTTCTTGAAAATCCACTGTTCAAAAGTAAATTAACCAGTATTTCAATTTGGATGTGTGAAATGCATTATTTAAAAAAATCTTCTTGTGTTTGTTACATCTTTTGCACTTCTGTGTAGAAGCTACCAACACCCTGATTAATGTTTGCACTGGTTATGCATGCATGCAACAGCCGTAAAATATTTCAGTGCGCTATAAATTATTCATATGGTTGTGTTCCAAGGTGACAATTTTAATTCACTATATATAAACACCCGAGACTCTTCAACCAATTTACCTGCCTGCTTTGTTTAAACAATCCAAATGGTTCAATGAGAACGAGAAAATAAAAACAATCTCTTCCCGGAGCTTTTGAAAATAATATTTAAGCTTTAACCACAAACAGGCTCCATATTGTTGAGCATCTGGACCAGATATCTGAGTTTTTTAATTATTTATAACACCTGCAACATTGTAATGTACTAGTATGGGCCCCAAGTATGCAGAGCGGAATTTTCTCAGGAAATTTTAGAAAGCACACACACTCTCATACTGTCTTTCACAAAGATATGATTTAATCACTTCATGGTAAGCTTTGGGTTTATGTATTTAGTTTATCGTTTTAAAATATTCCTTTTGTTTTTAATGAATAATTGCGTTACTGTACCTCACAGCAGATCTGTTAATATTACAGCATTTCCCAACAGTCCTTTACATTCTAGCATAATAGTCTTATGGCATGAAGAAATCTGAATTCCAAGCACAGAAACAGTAATAATTGTTAAACCTCCCATGATACATTTCTTTATCTATTGTTCCATAAAAGGGTAGGAAATAATCACTGCCACTAATTGTCACAAATCCCGGGCAGTAAAATCTGTATTAATATCATATTGCAAATGTGGCAATGTTAGCATTGCTGCCCCACAATACTTGGGGCCCTGTGTTCAATCCCTGGTGTGCTATCTGTATGGACTCCGGATGTTTTCCCCATGTTTGCATTGGTTTCCTCCCAAAGTTTTAAGATATGCTGGTAATTGGGTTATGTAATCTGGCCCTGGACTGAGTGTGTCTCCATGTGTGTTTATTTGTGTTTGTGCGTGATGGACAGAGGAGTAGATCTGCAATACCTGTCTGTAAATGTAAAGTACAGTGGCATTCTTATTCGTGCCGTTCTCTCAAAACTTGCATAGTACAACAATACGTTATGAAACAGTAAATAATAAATAGAGACTGTATGTACAATTAGCCAACAGAACAATGAATACGTGGTAACCAAGTCAACAGTGCAGAGGGCAGAGGTGTGTTGAGTGGTCCATCCATGGTGAATCCCACCTTGCACCCACAGGGATAGGCTACGGGCTGCCGTGATCCTGAGCTGGACAAGCCATTATTAAAAGTGATGTAATGTGCTGTGAGTTTGTAAAATTAAAGTAGGGGCAGAAAAAAGGCCCAATGATGTAAACAGTGCAATCAAACACCTTCATTAGCAGCAAGAGTTTATGTGGAAATGCAACCAGACATGACTACGTATCCTAAGGAAAAAGCCTGGGAATCCTGATTAAACTGATTCCTGAAAGATACTAGTTTATCACATACTGGGATGGGATCACACAAGTAATCACTTTGATTAAAAAAACAGTTCTTTGGGTTTCATATAAATAAATAGCTCCAGATTACCTCTGATAACATAACAACTCTGTTAAATTAAGTTAGTTGCCAAGATTAATATCTGTGACAGTACATGAAGCCAGATGGTAATTGTACTCAGCCTAAAAGAAAAGGAAAAAATCATGAAAGTTCACAGGAAAAGTTCTTTAATTATAGAACTGTGGGAATGACTCATTTTTTCGCAGTGACAGATATAAATAAATCACTAAAAAGAATTTAAAAAATGATAGAGAACATATTATTTCTGTCCTGATAACAGAGTTCATCTTAGTGTCTGATACTTTATAAGAACTTTTATCCATTATTCATAACCATTTTTCAGGTGTTTTAATTTTCCTGCTTTCTGAAGGACAAATAAAATTGTAAAGAAAAGTATGAAGTTTTGATTCAGAAGAAAGCTTAATAGATTTTTAAACCTCTACCTTTTGAGCTGTAAAAATTGGGAAGGTTCTTATTTTTTATAGTTTTGAAAATTACCATATGTATTAATAAAATTGTTAATAAATGCCTAATTACCTTCATTACCATTCAGAAACATTGGGGCACTAAATAACCCTTAAGAGTCACTCTAACAGTACATAAAAACAAAATGCACTATACAGGTAGCCACTAGTTTTGTTTGACCTATAATATTCATCATAACCAATCCCTTAATTTCTTTAACAGTATATACAGAGGACTGAATGTTATTTTATCAGTGACTGAAATGTAAGTGCTTCAGTCAAAATCACTGACATTTCTAAATTTCATGCATTACCATCTCTCCTATTTCTTTTCAACCATAGAAAATTTGCTGAATTCTGACACAACTGTATAACAGAAAGCTAAAGATTTGAATTGATAGGTCCTTTAGCAAAACCTAGACTGGATCTTTTCTTCTTTAGTTGCTGAACTGTGCTTCACTCCATCATTTATACCAACAGTTTCAGATACTGTATGTCACCCCCATCGTCTCAGAACATGCACTGCAGACAAAACATTTTTTTAATGTTAACACAGAAAAATACACAACCAGACACACTTGGTTTGCTTTTAGATTGTTGCAGTTGGTTTTGGCTACAACAGGTTTCACTTAACTTTACTGGACATACTACAGAACATAAAGAACATGGATTAGAAAACAGAATACTAGGAAACAAATATACATTCCTAATATTTTATACTGCATATTTGTTTTTTCATCTTTACAGAACTTCAGCCATTGTTTGTCCATATGAAACACATTTTTATAAACACCTAACTGGTGCAATAGCAATAAAATAAGGTTTGGGACTCCAGAAAGTCCATAAATTTTGTTATTGTCATTTTACAAGAAAAATGCTTTCAACTGCTATCTAATACCGTGAGCTTAGTCCATTCTTTTAAAATTCTAGGAATTAAAATTCAGAAACTGCAGACAATTTTCACTGTCAGGATCGTTACTTTGCAAACTCAAAGAGACAGTTTTCAAGATATCCCTGAATCACTATGATGAAGAACAGAAGATTTTCTTTTCCTGTCAGCCTGTGAGATCTTTCTCAGGTCTCAATCCAAGCAGTGTTGCTCCCTTTGATGGATGGAACCATTAGTGGAATCAGTGTAAATAATGTGCAAAGTTACCAAATTACAACAAGGTGCCTCATTAAATGTGCCACACTTATTCTGCTTTCCAATTAAGGTTTAAGGCATCACTGGGATTGCTGACAGTATGTCAAAGCACATCTCACAAGGGAAGACAGGGGGTTAATAACATCCACACTAATAAAGAGTCCTTCAATGTTTTTTTCCTATCTATTGGCTTATAAATCCCTTTCTTGTGCATTCACTGCATTTATAAAATCAAAGTGACTGATATTTTTGTGATCTGATTCAAACCTAATTAGGACTTTCTTGAGAAATACACATTTTATTCTGACAATTTAGTTGAACTAATGCCAAGCAGGTATGGTCTTTTGTTTTACAAACCTGATGCACCTCCCTGTCAGACCAAGGGTTAGACCAGATTGATTACATTACTAGAAGGTCTTTTCATCATCGAATGTGATGAGAATAGAGAGAGGTTTCAAAACCACACTTCACTGAAGCAAAATACTATCACCAGATACCCCATGTCTGGTTCGTCTGGACATAACTACGTAAAGACAAAATTCTTATTATACTGTATGTAAAATCCCAACCATTGCCTGCTATCCTACAAAGCTTGTTGAGATGTTACTGTCGTGAACCAAGTTACACACGCGCTTCTTCAATGTATAAATGATGATTGGACTGTTAGGAATGCTCACTATGTTAATTTTACAACTAAAATGGCAACCACTCTGAAAATTACAACGACCGATCAATCAATACTTCGTCATATCAAACATCTCAAGGTACAGCAGGAAACAACACAATTCACACACAAAAACAAGATAGCAACACCTCACAAGTGATTAAAAACATGAATCAGAAAGTTGAGGCTTTAGCTAAGTTTTAAAAGGTGTCACTCAACCAGAAAGCTGGATAAATTGAAACAGTGTGTTCCACAATATTGGCAAGTAAGAAACCTAATCTTTGAGATGCTCAACAGACCAGCACCAGCTGAGCACAGACAATAGACAACCTTACTCACAAACAGTATATGGGTCTATGGGCTGTTCAGAATGTCAGGTTACTAGACACAATCTTAACAACAACTCTTAACATGATGGGAACAATTCAGATAAGAAAAGAGAGGTGTATGGCAATATGACCCAGATTTAATAGTATGAGCAGTGTGATATATTCAAAATCTTAAATATTAGAAAAGAAGTAAATTCTAAGTGTCAGGAAAACAAGTAAGATATTAACATTTAACATTCAAAGATAAGACTAGATTCAAACCCACAATAACCAATAGCACAGCTGTTTCATTGTGTAAACAATTGTATTTTTTATTTAAATTGAATACAGCAAACGAATATGTTTTTTTCAATGATAAGAAATAATACAACACCCAGGGGAATCAGAATCACCTAAACTTGTCAGTATTGTTTCCCTACTATGAGTACAACCAAAGCAAAGAAATGGTTTCCTTTTCTGTTGAATAAAATCTTTGCTTTTAGTAGATCATATACAAAAAAGCAGAGGCTCAATGATCATTATAATATGAAGTAAAGAACTTAAGCATATTCTCTTTTTATATATTTTTAAATGCACCAATTATAACAAAATAAGGGTAAAATGGTTCCACTTTTGTCTTAGTAACTGATATTCATCCTGGAGGGCCACTATGTCTTCTTTTTCTCATTCCATCCAGGGCTCTTAATGACAAGATTTGAATCAATTGTCCACTTAATTGGTCTTTGCTACCACTATTTCCTGGTCTTACTGAGGTTCATGTTTTACCTACAGTATTAAACCCGGTGGTGAGCTGTGGCCCTCCATAGGATAAAGGTAATTAATTAATCAATTTTGTACTTTTATGTAAAAAAAAATCTTTGTGAGATTATAGTGTCAGCAAAAGCCGTATTGTTATACACCCTTTATTGCTATAATTACTTTTTCCACGTTGGTTTTACATACTCAAACATTAATCAGTGTTTTATTCAACGTCAGACCCTCTTACATTATAGCTGTGTTTTTAGTCTCTGAAAATATGAGAATAAACTGATTGTAAAATTATTAAGGCAGTCACCCATGCATCTCTTCAAAGCTAAAAATAAATCAGAGCTGTTCCTGTAACATGCTTGGATTGTTTAGCAGTCTTGAATTTCAAAAAGGCTACTTAAGATTTGATTTCTTTTACTAATCTGAAGTACATATACAGTATATTGTCAATGTAGCAGGCCTACTGTACTGTATACAGAGTGGACTTTGCAAGAGTTTGTGTCTAAATAATTCAATTTGACATCTGTACAATGCTATGGTAAAGACATGCCTAGATAATACCTGCTGCTTTATATCTAAAAAATATTTGTCTTTAATTTGACAAATTCTATTAAAAAATAAAATCTAGTTTCTTGACTGGCAAAGCATACAGTATGTATGAGCTGGCATATGAACATTTCACAGCACCAGGAGTTCAATAAGACAATAAAGGTCTACAGAACATTCATTTGTCGCCTCAAGAAACCAATCTCTGTTCTCAAATACATAATATTGAATTAGAAAGGGCAGCAAACTGCTTGAGACATGTCATGGAAAGTTACATAAGGTCACATAACTAGCACAGTTTTTACTGTGAATGTGCCCTAGCCAGAAAAGGACAATATAAAATGGTCAGTCAGACTTCACTCACTAGTTTTGGGCAGATGGAAAGAAACTGAAACACCTAGAGCAAAAATAGGAAGAACATGCAAAATGCATACACACCACAGACAGACCCAGGACCTTGGATCAGTGAAACAGCAGCCAAGTAAGCAACTTCTTAAAGGGTATAGTATTTGTTTCCTAGATTGACTTCCAAAGAAGAACAACCAAGTTAGCTCTTGGCCTGATAAATCAACACTCAGAAAATATTTTTTCAGTCCTGACATCAGTCCTGAGTCAGTATTGCTCCTCCCATTTCAGCACATCATTGGAGAGGATAAGCAACGGCCATTTCACATGCTTTAAACTATGGTAAGCAAATCGTCTCTGTGCTAATTTTGACCAATTTTATGTGGGGAATAATTGGGAAGTGAAAGTTTCTTCTTCAGTTACAGGTGTTAAACTATATGCAACCTAAATGCACCATATGTGAATACAATAGTAATTTGCCAGTAATTTATTTTACATTATGTCTTCATTCCAAATTCAGCAGGTCAGCCATCTTCAGGGTTAATTGCACAAATATGTCAGACAAAAAAGCCATTTTTTCCCCTCTTACAGATGCTCAGCAGCACTAATTTCACTCTTGTTCAAACACCTTTTAACTTGGCCTCTTTTTTTCTTCTCCTTTAATTATCTGCTTGTTCAGAAAGCGAGCAAAGAGATTTGAAATTTCAATACAGTACCATAGCAACCAGTTTTGTCTAATTCGGGGGCCTTTTGTTGCACTGAGGTGAATAGGAATAGGATATAGGAAGTAATTGAAAGGCCATCTATGACAGAATAAGATGAATATTAATAATACTTTTTTTCTGGTTCTATGTAAAAACATACTGCAAATGGTTGCCTTGAACATGTAAAATTATGTTCTGTCAAAGATTACAGGGTCTATTCAATGGATTGAATGTGAGGTTAAAAACAGGAATCACCTTGGCATTCAAGAGAGAACATAAGAAAGACATCCAGATGCACTCTTTTAAATGTACTGTAGGTATTCAAAGGAACCTGTTTTTTAATTCTTTGATAAGGCAAAGTCCATGCATCCATGCAATATGAGAAAAGTGCTTATTCCTCGTAAGGGTCACATCATCAAGAAGACGTCCCAGAAGCACAGGCAAAAGTCAGGACAGCACCTTGCACAAGACATGAAGGTATACTTGTATACACACACAAGCACTCTGTGTCTTCAGGAGGTGGGAGGAAACAAGCACTCAGATAAAATCCACATGGACACAGGGAGAATGTGCTAAACTCCACATTCCAGAATCAAACCCTAGCCTGAAAGCTGTGAGGCAGCAAGGCTGAGACCTAGTCCACTATGCTGCCTTCAGTGGTCTTTGTTAAAACAAATTACAAACCATGTAATCATCTGAGTCAATGGAAAACTCTTGAAAATTGCAAATGATGGCCTTCTTAATTATGCAATAGAAAAATATGCTTATATATATATAAAAAGAGACAAATACATGTGTTAATACTTTAGTTTTGATGTCGATTAATAATGGTTTTTAAGTCCTGAGTCTTATTAATCATATTATAATCAGTTATTACAAGTTACTGTATACTCCTAACACTAGGGTATGGTTCAGGCTATGGTCAGTATTAGAGTGTTGTCACTATAAGCAATTAATCATATAAGTTCAATTTATGTACAGTTCTGGTATCTAGAGTAATTATTCTTTGTAATGTCATGCTTTATAAACGTATTTCATTTCTAAAGGGTTTACACATGTCATTTATAACTCCTAATACAAAGTATTGCTGAAAAAATGGAAATTTATAAATGTATATCAAACTAAAATGAAAGTTTATTTTGTGCTACACGGCTAAGGCTTTAATAGTATTAAATAACAACATCAGTGTTCCAAAATCAAGTAAAAAACAGCAGCAGTTTTATCACAACAAAGCTTTGAGAAAGGCAGTTTTCTAGCAGCTACTGTAGCTATGAGTTGTGTCAAAGAGACAGCAGTCTTGAAGGTACACTCATGTACTGAACTTCAGCTAGGTGCAAAGAACTGAAAATGAGGATGGTTGAGTTCAAGGTTGTAAGATGCCAACCTGGAACATACAACAGTTGCTGCAAAATTCTATACTATTTTTGGAAACCCCTCCATTTCATGTTTAACACATTTTTGGTATATTTATAACTGAATTTGTATCAGAATCATAACATCATCCATGGTTCTGGTATTATTTTCCTTTACATGGCAAACACATGCAAATTATAGTTTTGTTCCTGCAACTGTTTGTCAGATTTTCTTATCACACTCTATACAAAGCTGACATCTCTAGCTTTCACTTAACTTTGTTGTAACAAGTGGAATGTCAGTGCCTCTAATCAGCAGTTTTCCCCCTGCTTTACAATCCATGCACGGCAACCTTGTTGAATAATTTGTAAATCTTTTTGTAAAACTTTGCGTAAATCCTTGACAGAGTTTGAATCTCTGCTTTGCTACAGTAGGCTTGTGAACATATTTATCTTGAGATTTTTTTCATGGATACATTTTACCGGTCATATATTATCAAGTACTGTAGCGTAAAATTGAGGTGATGACTGTACTTGCTATCCCACAACTAGAACTCATCATAGGATAAAGAGGCACCAGAGCCACACCTTACACAGGCAACTAATGAGATAGGCAACTCAGCAGCCTCCCTCCTTCAAGCTGTGAGCTACTGTAGCAGTGCTAACCATCTCACTACCATGCTCATCATCCTCACTGAACCATATAAAACACAATTTGATTAACTTCCTGAGGCCAATATTTTAATTTGTTCATGACTCAGGGACAATGGGAGTAAACAGTTCGCCTGAGCTCTAGTGTTGCTTCATTGCCATAGGTACCACCACATCACTGCAGACTTCTGTTATACTAAAGACTGCAGTTAAACAGTTTAGGTTTGGGGCTAAAAATTGCATTTATAAATCCTTTATAATCTGTAATAGATTAACATAATTAAAAGTTAATATTAATCATCTGTGAGATATCGGCCTGCTTAATGATTAATTGCTTGGTTATTAAGGAAGCCATATACTGTAATTGGAAATACTTTATTCATGGACATTTCAATGACAATAACTTTGTTTTGCATGTACTGTACTGTATACAGTATAGTTTACAGCCCCTAGACCAAACTATTCCCAAGACTGCTGTAAGGGACTGTATTACGACTCAGAATATAATTCTTTCGAGTTCAGAGAATTGACTGGACAGGCAACTTGTGTAGTAACACAAGGAAACCTTTCCAGTTTATGAAGGCTCAGCTGCCACCATGGCATAGCCACAGTACAGTCTCTGTCATCTGGCGAGCTCACAAATGTGATCCTGAGAGGAAATATTCTGGCTCTCTTGTTAAGCACGGTCTGGCTTTACAGATTTTCTGTGAAGCCCGACAATTGTCATCCCTGTTTCACCATAGTGTGCACAGGATTAAGTCTAGAGACATGACTCTCTTCCCTTTGAAAACATACCAAACATAAAAGGTGTCCGGTCTGAGAAAAAAAAATCGAGTAATTCAACAAGAAGCACATTGCAATGCAATTTTACAATTCACACCGCATTTCAGGAGTTAGAAGCTGTGTTATTATCGACATCGTTTGACTGTTTTATGGACAGAAATGTGTTTCATTTAAATATTGTAAGGTTTGACATACTAAACACTAATAAAAAACAGAGGGATGTTGGCATCTAAAAAATGTAGATTTGTTTCCAGAGAGCCTAAAATTGAAAATAAATTGATTCCTTTGACTAAGATACTTATAAAACAGTTTGGAAATGGATAAAAAATAGGAAAAAAGATAGTCAAATATGTGTTTACTGTATGTAAATTGTATTCATGCTGTACTTTTAACTTTTTGTTTGGTGTTTATATTCTAGGATAGATTTCAAATTATTTTTTTCATGTGCAATTTTATCCCAAGTGGAATTTTTAAGTTGGTGCACTTTCATCCTTCAGTCCTTGGCTATTCTTAATTAAATCCCAGTCGTCTTGTATTTTAACCTCTTCATTCTTACACATTTTACACAGAAATCCCCACAGTCTTTATATACAGTATGGGTAATTAAATCCCTGTGGGTATCTTCTTATTTTAATCTAATCTGCCTTGCACATTTTTTAAAAGCATATGCATCAAACTGTTAGTGCTTATATTAAAGGTAGCGTGAAACATATTTGTAAAAATGTAAATGAGGCAAATACATCGATCTAGAGCTCTTAATTTTCCAATTACACATACAGTAAGAAAACTGCTTTTATGCCAATTAGTTTCCCTGATTTGACCATAAGTATCAAGTGCCTAAGAAGTGGATAGCTCTTTAATAAATTTAATTGAACCAGAGTGAACAAAGTGACATTTGCAATGTATCAAAACCAGTCATGTTCCCGGATACAGACAGACCTGACAGACAGACAGATAGTCCTTCTATATTTGCCAATTTGGTGAAGAGTAGCTAATTGACCCAAAGATCCCATCTGGTCATTTCACAGCTTGGTTGGGTAGCTTGTTTCAGACTCCCTTAACCCTTTGTGTAACAGGGCTAAGAGTTACCCGTCATTTTGAGGGGTTTGTAATGCATTTTACAAAATGTAGTTGCATTTTTTTTGCTGTACATTTCTTTCTGGACAAGGGCACCAGTAGATAACACACACCATACACGAACTGCTGCCTCTCCTGTGGTACATATATTTTGTTTTGTGTAAATACCCTACCCAACTGCATCCACAAATGACGCAAAATAATAATGTTTCTAACTAGCAGAGCATGCTTATATGTTCTTATGTTCCTAAAAGAACATATATTTTCAGTTATCCCCCTTTGAAGCAGAAACTACCAAAGTTTGAAAATGGAGTCGGGGTTTTATTTTTTTTTGCCAAATGCAATACATCTATTCCCTTAGAGGGAGCAAAAGGGCATGCCTTCTTTTCAGTCCTACTGACAGATGAAGTGCAGTGGAGCAACACAATCCTTTGCCAAATAGGGCCCACTGAGTTTTGAAAATCCCACAGCTAGACTCTGTGAAGGCAGTTGGAAGCAAAGTAATGAGATCATCTGATGGGAGAGATATGGGAAAGTGAGCATTATGTCACAATAATAGTAATATCATCCATTTTGGATCTTAAAGGAATCCATTTTGAATTATTGTTGTACAGAATTCATAATTTATGTTAAAGTAAGAAAGCAGGAATCTGTAGTCTTCATGTTTATAAACATTCATCATCCCAAGAAAGTTTAAATTTAAGAGGCATCTCACCTCACTATTTTTAACAGCTTTATTAATTATGCTCAAGCTAAATTGAAAACATCCGATTTACAGTATGACAACAATTTAATAAAAAAATAGAATATTGGAATAGTATAGAAAGCCTTTTATTTCACAGTATGTCAGAAGAAAATCTGAGATTTGAAATTCTGAACTTACAGTATTTAACTTACTGATCAACAGCAACGTTGTAATGTATAATTAATTAATTAATGCCCAGCCTTTGATCAGCTGTTCATCTGTTGACTTAAAAATGCGACTAGTGGGTATACTTTTTGAATGCAAGTAAAAAACAGTTAACTACCATTCTCTTGAGTTCCTTGTCTATACCAAGCAATTTACTTCAGATGTCAAAATGTAAACATCAACTGTTACATGAAGGGGTCTGTCCATGAATAAAGTACTTTCATTGGTTTATAAATCCCTGGCATAGATACATGTGGGATTCTGAAAAATGCACTGCAAGATTTCTATTTAAATCTTGTTCTGTTTTAATAAACATGCATACATGCATCTGAAAGAAGGTAGATTTTTATTTATAAACGTCTGATGTTAATATGTCCAGTTCTCCACCACCTTTATATATTACTGACATGATAATAGATAAATGTGTACAGTTACCCCAAACCTTATTAAGTATGGTATGTCCATTTCTCTCTCAAACCATTTTATGGTCTCCTGTGTAAAATATATTTGTAATTGTTGCACTGAGGTCAGCCTTATTAATTCAAGTCTTAATTGAATCGGAGGTGGATTTGTAAAGAAACTTTTAAAGCATAGATAAAAAAAGGATAGAGGTTATGGACTGGAGAAATTGCAGTTAGATCTGAGGCCATTTTTTGAAAAATGAGCACAATAGGTTTCAGTATCTCATCTCTTTACAATGAAGATACATGGAATAAAAATCACCTCTCTTTTGACACTGTTGAAAAAATGCTGTGCAGTCACCACCATATATTCAAAAGCACTAAATAAAGCTGCACTATGGTTAACGAGTGTTGTCCTTCAGTACTTTTCTTGAATATGTACTTTTGCTAACACCTATGGACAAAGCATCATTTAATGCAATTCGTGAAAGAAAGAAAATAACAAAAAGTTAATTAAAATGCACCAGATGTGTCTTTTAAATCTACTCAATATCAAAAGTACGGTTTTAAAATGATATTGAGGATAACTCAATGCAAGTTAGAGATGCTTATTTAACTACTTGACAACTCTGCAAACATCTAATATGTGAAACGGGTTACTACTGTGGCTTAGAAATACAAAACAACATAACAAAATGAGTGCACAAACAAAAACATAAAAAAACAGTTGTGTTGTGATGTGTTTTTGTTTGTGCGCTCATTTTTGTTATTTTGTTTTGCATTTCTGGGCCACGGTAATAACCACCCTATGTTATACAGTAGCTATGGATATGCATACCAAGGAAATGCATATAAGGTACGTACAGTACCTGTACCTACTTTATTATACAGTAGGTAATGCATTTATTCATTGAGGTCATTTTAACATTTATTAATACTTGCAAACTCAAGCAAATTCCTAATAATCTACTTACCAACAACAGGATAACAGCATTGACTGATAAATGTGTGTCTAAAAACATCCTGAAAAGTACATATATGTTGCCCTGGAAATGAATATTTCTTGCTTTAAAAGTAAAATATGCTACAAAATTTAAATATTTTTTAGCTTTAAGAGTACTAAGAGGTCATTCCAAAAGTAATCCCAATAGCCTGATAGTCATCCGTTAGTGACATATTTAAGATTGTAAGTATATGTGTGTTTCTGTGTCGGTTTTTAAGTTCACGGTTTCCGAGTGAGGCGATTTGAGTCACAGTGCCATGGTGGATCCTGCTGGGCTTGGAATAGCCTGAGGCTTCCCTCTCTGCAGGGCCCAGGCCTGATCATCAGCCAGCCGTGACACTGTTGCCTGCTTCTGCCTCCCAACGACAGCAGCTGCTCACCTCGTCCCTGGGCAAACGGGCCTCCTGCTATGCATGGCATAGAGATTTCTCAACCTGTTGAGTCTCCAGCGCAGCTTGCAGATTAGCTTTTTGAGCTCCAGAGGCTTTTGCTGCTGTTGCCACTGGATTCTCTTTATGTGGTTAACAAAATAACAGCTCTGATGTGACCAAATGCAAAAATTTTAAAAAACAAATAATAGTATAAATTCAAGGATTTTGCTTTTTTTTCAGTATTAATGCGAGAGGTACTTATAGTGCAATATTACTGTCAGTGAGTGGGATCCTCCTAGCACTGGCACACAATTGGCCACACTCTGCCAGGGTTGCAGGGATTTGGTTCGGTTTTCTCCGCTTTTGGACAATCTAGAAAGCTGCAAGACTCTCTTATAAGGCACTGAGGACAATTGGCTCCGTCTTAGACAGCATTGTAGGGTGGGAGGAAACTGGGGCACCCAGTGCAAATCTAGGGAGAGCATCCAAATTCCAGACAGAGGACACAGGCTGGAGTCGAACCCGGGAGCAAAGAACTAGGTGGCAGCAGCACTGTGTCACCTATTGATAAATCGTATATAGCTAACCTCAAACACATGATGCTAGTCAAGTATACAGAACGGTATGTGGCACTACGCATGGGTGTGCCCAGTGCGGCCTTTGTAGGTCCAGCTGTCCTGGCTTCTAGATGATGAGCCACAGCTGGAAAGATCCTATAGAGCAGGGGTGGGGAACGTCCGGCCCGTGGGCCGTATATACGGCCCGCAAAATCATTTGGTCTGGCCCTGCCAAGGTAACCGCAGGCGTAGAGCCTGGCGATAATTCGATAACGATAATTATCGCGATAGAATGTTCCTTTATATAATTTTAACAAAAGTTCGATAAATGTTCATGCTTTACGCATGGTACGCGCATGGGCACTAAATACTGCGTGAGTGCGTGTGCGTGTTGCAGACCGGGCAGCTAACAGATTTGTTTAATGTTTCTGCTGTTTGGCAAGTGTTGTGTTCTTAAAATAAAGAGTTGTTTAATTCACCAATTAACTGTCTGGTTTCTTCAACTTTCACTCAGGAGAAAAAAATCTGCCTTTAAACTTGAAAGAGATAATGATTTGATATTTATTGTGATAATTATCGATATCAACTGATATGACATTTTTTATCCTGATAATGTTTTTGGCCATATCGCCCAGCCCTACGCAGGTGGGACTTGAAATTCAATAAATCTAGGAGCTTTTTTCATAGCAACATAAATTTATATTAAATAAATCATAATAATAATGTTAATTTGGAGGGACAAGCAAGGAAAGTCCATTATGGGATAGACAGGACACATACAAGTACATGACGGGACAGACACGCATGCTTCTCGCCGGCTGCCCGCGGCCCGTCTGCCTGTATTGCGGTCACTCAGAGGGCAGTCAGTGCCAGGCAGGCTGGGAGTGTACACGTTGCGAAAGTGTTAACACACTGTGTTTTATGAACTGCGGGATGAAGTCAAGCAGTTCATGGAGGTGAAGGGAAAACCTGTCACCAAAGAGAGGCAGTTCCAGCCATCACATTAGGGGTGAGTTAATTAAATGTTTGACCAAATATAGCAGGCTAATTTTTAAATTGATAAGTTTGTATGGCCCGCGAATGATGTTATAAATATCCAAATGGCCCTTGGCAGAAAAAAGGTTCCCCACCCCTGCTATAGAGGCACACTGGACACCCCCCAACGGGACGAGCAGGGCCACCCCCGCAAGGGGGACTTTGACACCCACAGTCCCGGAAGGGCACTTTCACTGGGGCAGGCACACGCACACACACACTTTTTTCCGCACTAGGTTCTTGTTTTGTTTTTCCCTTATGCGCCCTGCTCTACCAGACTGGACCCCGCTAAATAGGGTAAGTCCAGTCTGGAGGTACCGCGGCGCAGCGGTACACTTCCTTTTTGCCTTATTGTAGATTTTTTTCACCTGCTAACCTCACGCCAGTGCTTCCGTCACCCCTCACCCAGGGCATTGGCTTTTTACTGGTGCTCGCCACGAAGCCTCCCACTCCACCCTGTCACGATTAAGAAACACACTTTGAATCTGTCTGGTACAAACATTTCATTTAACAGCGCTGTCTTTTGTTAAAAACCAGATACGCATAGAATACAGTTTAAAAATCCAAAGAGCAATGGGCTGAAATAAGTAGAATTAAAAAGTAGTTGGAAGGTCACAAAGTACACTAAAAAGCAAAACCAGGCTGATTGAAAATTAGTTTCACAAGGTTGAGACTTAAAAGCGCTACACTCATTATAGACCAGAGGGGTTATTTTCAAACCGTGTTTAATCTGGCACTCCAGACTTCTAGTTGCTGTAGGTCATATTCAATGAGTGATATACACCACCCCTGGGTATGACTTGCCAATTAAAATCAAATTAAACAATGAGGGAGATTTTCTTTTTTACTCCAGCAAGTATTGTAATAGTATTGCACACTTGCATGAAGATTCTTATACTTTGAGGAACTGTTTTATAAAAAGCCAGGCTTCTCTGTCACCCAAAGGAGGACCCAGGCTTCTGAGGTCGAGAGAGTGGGACTGCCCCAATGCGATGTTGCCGACCGCATACACACAAATTTGTGCAAAAATATGTAGCGTAAAATGCGAGTCTACTGTATTACTTGACTGGTGGTTAAGCGAAAAATGAAACGGAAGAATTACGACTTTTAATCTAAACTGAGGAGCTGAACCGCTTTTTGTCCTTCTGAGAACTAGTTCCAAAATGGTAGGAAGGGAATCATTCAATTTCAGTCATTCACTATTTCATTTTTAACATTCAATGGCATTTTAGAATCTTAACAAGACTGGTGCTCAATTTTATATAGGAAAAACTAATTAATTGCAGTGCTGTTCACTTATTGATTTGATATTTGTTTTCTTTGCTGTTTACTGGACTTATAAACTAAAAACTAAACTAAAATTATCTTCATTGCACGTCAGGAAGTTAGAGAGCAGTGAAAACACTGAAAAATGAAAGCATGAAAAAATAATATATTACCTAGTCTCTGTAAAGTGTAAAGGCAATAAACACCTGCCTTAAGCACCAGTTTGTTGTCAGAAGTTTACCTTCACATATTGCTTCTCTGTTAAAGCGTCAAATATCTCTGTATGGTAGGAAATGTACATGTTATTAATCCACATTTTATACATTCTACTTGAGGCTACAATTATCATTTAAATATTTAGGCAGCTACTGACATTATGATGCAAATCATTTCATGTAAATTAGCTTTTTATAATTAAACAGTTAGGTGAGCATAGCAGATAATGCAGAAACACTGCAGTTTCTTACAGAAATTGCCCTGAGAAGTGAAAGCCAAGAGGGAGTCAGTGTAAATGTAAATGAAGCCTGTGGTTACTTTAAGGTAGAAAACATTGGACAAAGAGCTGTGAGTTTGAATAAATTGCCACATGTTTTTGTCCAGATAATGCCGAATCTGCACAAATTTGCCTAGGTTTTTTGCTTACGTGTACAGTATTTCATTTTACACTTTTGTAGGTAAATGTTTAATATTTTATTATTTAAGGAAACAGTGTCTATTATTATTGCAGATGGAAGGCTTCTACTCAGTATGTCGTCAGAGCAAATGTTGATAAAGTTTACAAATGGTTACTTTTAATAATAATAATTGCTTACACTTACAGTACAGTATATAGCACTTTTCTGGACACTCCACTCAAAGGGCTTTACAGGTAGTGGGGACTCCCCTTCACCACCACTAATGTGCAGCCCCACCTGGATGATGTGACAGGATCCACAGTGTGCCAGGTCGTTCACCACACAGCAGCTAGGGAGGAGAAAAGAGTGATGAAGCCAGTTCGTTTTTGAGAAACGCCCTGGGATTTTTAATGACCCCAGAGATTCACTACCTCAGTTTTAAATCTCATCCAAAGGACAGCGCCTTTTTACAGTAAAGTGTCCCCGTCACTATAAAGGGGCATTAGAACCCACACAGACTGCAGGGTGAGCACCTCCTACTGGCCCCACTAACACCTCTTCCAGCAGCAACCTTATTCTTTCCCAGGAAGTCTACCACGCAGGTACAGACCAGTGGGCTTGCTTCAGTGGGTTGCCAGTAGTGAGTTGCAGGGTGGTATGGCTGTTAGATTTTAAAATCCAAAAAAAGCCGAGAAGCAAAGAAGGTTATTGACAAAGTACACCAGAAATTAGTATTCTAGGTATGGTATTTGACCCTGGTCAATCTTTGACTAAAATCACTATCGCAATTTTTTTCCCTCTTCTATTATATAGTATGTCTATGCCTTATGTTTTTTATCTAGTGTGGAATATGTGCCTTAGTTTCCTGTAGGATTCATTACTGCAATGTTTGTCTTGCTGGTGCCTCAAAGGATTTTATTGGCAGCCTGCGATATATTTACTACTAACTGATTCAAAATTAGCAACATATATTAGAAACATTGTGGCTTCTGCAGATTGGGTGCTTGTTAAAAGCAGGATTGATTTTAATTTTATTGTTAACCTGTAAGGCCCTAATGGCCTAGCTTCCAGCTGTATCACTGAACCATAGTATACTCCTGCACATAATATCGGTCTATGAGCTCAGGTTTGTTAGCAATTCTCACAGCTTCGTTTCATTCAGTGGGTGGAACATTTTGATTTTATGCGTCTAGGCTCTGGAACAATCTTCACCAGGCCATTAAGGAATTAAAGGCTGCTAAAGTTTAAAAAAACAATAGAAAGCCAGGGGTGTAGCCATAGCCTTTTCAATTAGGGTGAATCAGAATTTGTAGAATGTTTCCTTTATCTTAAACCGTATAGCCAATCACAGTGGGAAATCCTTTTGGCTTTGTCCAATTGATTAAATACAGACAATGTGTGACCGAAACATACTGCCCATACATACTGTAGGTACCTCGCTTGAAAATATAGAAAACAAAGTATTTGGAGTTAGGGTGAGAAATATTTTTATTTTGCAATATTGAAGTGCGTTGGGGCCCTGTTACAATATTTCACTGAGGATTGTCTACACCTGTTTAATTTTAAATGTGCTGATGTGTTTATTTGTTCTTGCTGTTGTTGTGCAATTTCTTCTGGCTCATTCCATTTTAATAAAGAGTGTGAGTTTTCCTAACTGAAAAAAAGCCTTTTGTAGGAATTCTGACACTGAAATAATATCAGCAAGACAAAAAACAGTAACTGAACTAAGAGTTATGTGGGATACCATCTTGTGTTCAGTCTCTGGACACTTGGAACAATTTAAAAAATAGTAATAGTTGCATTTCTATCACTTTTCGTCACAAAGGATCTATGGGATCTTTTGGATCTCGGTTGAACATCTCATTCCACTGATATCTACTGCCACCATAATGGGGCTTTTCTTTGGAAAATGTGGTCCAGAGGAAAGAATTCCACCTGCTGCTCTACCATCAAGACTCCCAGCAGAAACCTGGCTTTCCTTATGATGCCTTCCATCCCAGTACTGACCACCTCCAACACTGCTTAGCTTCTGACATCTACAGTAGCTACAAAGTGATAACACTGCTTTTGATTTAATTGGGCAAGTGATTGGTTAAATTAAGCAATTTAGAGATAATTTGGAACACAAATCTTAATATCCTCCAAGCCTCAGGTTCCCAAGTTCCCTAAATTAATTACTTTCTTAATTGATCAATAACTTACAAGCTTTCCTAATCTTTAGAAATACAGTAGGTGGATGGAGGCTCCCCAGGACTAGGGTATGATTGGAAACCACTGTTCTAGAAGATGTTGTCCATCTGGTGGCATTTTTGTTTCATAGTCTTTGTCTTTCTTTTGATGGGGACACATTTCTATTCTGAAAAAGGAAATCCATTCAATATTTAAAGAAAAAAAATATTTCAAATCTAAACTAAAGGAAAAGGTCAAAGCGCATGTTGCAAGCTGATTTACCACTGTCAAAAGTCATGTTGCAGATATTACAGGCACATGCTAATGTAATTCCTCTGCACCACTATTACAAACACATTAGGCACAGGTAACACTCACTAATGAAAGTAATGAGAACCCTTGGCTGCTGACCCATTGCAAACTTGTACAGATGCGACACACGTTTTCACCCAGACTTCACTCCTCTTGATCATTAAAGTTTATAAGCTGGCTAGAAAAGCTGAGTGAAAATTCACAGGCTGCTTTGTTTCTGAATGGTTGATGAAAAAATACTGTTGCAAATCAGAGCAGCATACTGTACTTCAAAGCATTTGACCAAAATGGTGATAATGTAACTTAAATTTTAACTTCAAGTAACTTTTCAATTCAGCTATTAACATTTAAAATGGTTAACACTAATATACGCCTATTAGGTACTACCTTAGGCAACCTCTGGATAAGGGGCAATTTAAAATGTAGTTTTATAGTCTAAAATTGTATTATTAAGAAGCATATTTGATTAAAAATATTTTAAAAAGTAAATATAAAGACATACCCCAAAAAACAATCTACATCAACTTTGAGAATACTGGGTCACAGTTCATTCAAGGTGATATACTGTATGGTATTTGTCCTCTGACTCTGGCCTCAAAGCAAGCAAAGGTAGACACAGATCTACTGTAGCATTAGAGATGCATTGCTGCTGTTACTTCAAAGTCAGATTGTGATGCTCTTTCTGACAAAGGGCATTTATATTACAGTATCATATCTTTTAAACATATTATTTTGTTATTTCAGACAACTTCAGTTATGAAACAGGGATTCAAGGTCACAAGTAAAGATTAGGCCTGTAGATTTAAAACAGAAACATGAGTCTTTAGACAATGTACCCTAAATAAGATATCCAGTCCCAGAAAAACCTTGTACTCTGGGTACCTCCAAGCAACAGCTGGACGTGCTATCAATATTCTTCTAGCACACTGGTGTTGTTGGTTTCTTTTTTAACTTATTTACCTTATCACTTTTTTACTTTCTGTATTTTGCATCACACATTTTGTATTTAATTTAGCCATTAAACCAAATGACCAGGTACCACAATTTCCTACAGGCATTTATCTAGACAACTGAATTACTACTGCTCTGTGTCAGTACTAAAATACATAACTGTATCAGACAGCTGAGCCACAGCATGTCAAGTCACTTAACGCTAGCGGGGTAGCTGGAAGAGGTCTGTGTGTTTTTCTAACTGGCAAAACCATGGAAATCAGAGGTTTAGTAATTGCCCCTACTGCATATAATTGAAGCTTTCAGCTAATTGTGGCAGTTTGAGACCTTTCGTTCACTCCATTAAGCCTAGACAGTTTTTATTCACCTTTAACATAAAGGTCCATACCATAATACTAGTTGAGATGAAAGAGGAGATGAAACCGTTTTTATATTGTAATAAGTCTGTAATAGTAGAACCAAAATGCAGCTTCAATTTGCCCTGGAGACCACACAGGGGTCAGAGATGTTGGGCAGTAATTTACAGCCATGAATATGTACTGTTACTAGGACCACTGAGTGATCATAGGTGACAGCCTATATACAGTATATACAGTATGACAGCTTTTGGAATTAAAGGAAGCAATATTCAGTGAAGCTGGAAACAACTAAATACTGTACATGCTGGCTGTACCTTTTATTTGTCATGAGCACTCTTTTCCTCTCTTTTGTGTCCTTCTTATTTACTGTTTGTCTCTGTTTACTCATATAATAAATATTCTTATGTCGCACTTTTTTTCAAAATCTATAGAGACTCAATGAAGATAAACTTAAAAGCCCCCAATTCTCCTAGCGACTATCATAATGTGTTAATCTCCAGTGTTACTGAGGCTTTCTTCCTTCAGTTGTTTCTGATAAAAAAATAATATTAGTTTATCTCTCACAAATAGCAATGAAACAACTTAGAGAATTAATGACATTAATAGCAGTACATTAAAGAGCTGTTAATTAACTACATTGGGGAGACAGGGCAATAACGCATCTGTTAGAGAAATGAAACAGTCATACATAGTCAACATAGTGGGCATATAAGATTGTATTTACATTACATCCTGTACTTTCTCTGTAGCAAATACTTAATAACATTGGTCATGGATGGTCACATATCATTACAATCAATTTGCTCCTGACTTAGAGGTGACTTACAACACCAGGTCTTTCTGAGACTACAGACATGTGGAAAGCAGCATGCAGAATCTTGACTGGTTGTATACAGTAGTTACATAATAAAAAGTAGGAATAAAAATATGCTGACACCATTTTCAGCAAAAACAAGAGGAAGACAGGATTATAGGTTAGTAAAATGTAGTGGTTTACAAGGAAATAATACATGATTTGATAGAAAACTATAATAATGGCAGGCCTTGGGGGGTACAAGTAATGATTTAAATAATAGAAAATGTCCTGCTGTTTGCTCAGCAAAGCCATTAGAAATGCCTGTCAGCATGTCAGTTCTGCACTCTTAAATATAAAGCAAGGCGATTGTCTGAATATAAATAAAGTCCCCCAGGTAAGTCCAATTCCTGTTATAACCATGCACCAATAAACTCTGCATATTGGTGTCAAAGACCAAACACTTTTCTTGGGCAATATGCTGAAATGTATTTTATACATAACTAGAGGAAAACTAGTTTGCAAAGTTTGTTCTATTATGATGGTTTATGATGTATTTTCATAGAAATTGTTTTTTATGCAACTGATGTACTCTATGTATGCATTTTCAACAGTTCAAGAAAATGCTAAAACCAAATAACTCATTGTCCTCTCCTTATAACACCGATATCTGTGGCTACTACTGTATAAGTTCACTATATACAGTAACTAGACCTAACTTAAAAAGTGTGTAGAATAACAAGTACTGTATTGTACACAATTGCTCATAAGTGGCAGTGTGCAACATCAAATGCTATATTGTAAAAAAGATCTAATTGTAGAATGTAGAATTATATTATACAAATATATCATGAGCTAGGGAACTAGAATACCCAATACTGTGTAGTTAATTTCATTACTATAATAAGAATTCAAATGGTTATTGCAGATCAGAACAGGCAATTTTTATACATACTGCAAAACTAAGGGTGAATAACCAAATGCATACTGTATGTATAGTAACAATAATACCGACCATATTACAACGTTTATGATTTTTTATTGTTAATTGTAAGTCATCTTAATGCATAAATCTTCTGAGCATCTTTTCAACTTTAATCCATCCGTTTGCAGTTCATTTGCCAACTTTTAAGTAATGAGCAACATATCCTGTACTTGTTTTATTTTTTTCAAGATCAATTACTTTCAGCTTTTCTCCCACATACACAGTTTTTGTTTGTTTTGACATTTTTGTTCTACACACAGTATGCACTCAGTAACCTTCGTGGTGAGCTCCACAGAGAATATTCAACTGCCAAATGTTTAACATTCTAACACGGTGAAAAAGATTCAGACGTTGTGGTAAGATAGACTCATACGAGCCAAAGTTATGACTGTGATGCAGCTGAATCTGCAGACCAGCAAGAGGTCATATAACAGATTGTGGTTTACAGTTTCTAGGCTGTAAAAAATAATGAATTTAAATAAAGGTTCAAACCAGGCGAATCAATATAATCCAAGGACTGAAAGGTAATGATAAAGTTGTTGAGAGGTTAAAACAAACTACTTTACCCTTGAACAAAGAAGTCGGTGTTAAGCTGCTGCACCCACCAGGACGGGGCAGGCAGGCAAGGAAGCATTACAGATTCAAGAGCAAGGGCATCACTGTCCAGGGGAGTGTCCATCATGCTCCAGAATGGACTCCTTGTCGAGGGAAGAATACAGGATGGAGAATCTGTCACGGATGTCGGAAAAGGCATGTCGTGGAATGGCCAGGAGAGCAAAAAAGACCCTATGCGTAGTGGCAAAACGGAGGTTAGCCTGGGCTCAGGAAGTCAGACGATGTCGGGTAGAAACCTATGCCCTCAGGCCACGGAGGAGACAACCTGGTGCTGGGCGGGTCTTAAGACATCCAAACCCTCAATGCTGAGCGAGGAGGAAAGGGTGACGCGGAAATATATTGCCCCAGACAAAGACACACCGGAAGGACAAGCAAAGCACAGGAAACTAGGGACAGGACAGAGTAGGATCGCCTTCTAGCTGTAAAGGGTGTGACAGAATCAAGAACAAAGCAGGGCTGGTCGATCTGCTCCTGGAGCTGGGCAGAACAGCGTTCACTTCGTCAGGACAGTCAAGGAACCAGGCTGATCAGGACACATGCTCTCAGGGCTGTCAGGGCGCTGTCCGAGCGGACTACAGAAGGCATGTGTCAACCAGTTTACTGTAATTTAATTTAGAGAATGAATTACATGTGTGCAGCAAAAGTTTGACAGTAAGGAGTTCTTCATTGTACAAGCAATTTGAGGTGTTTATGAGTGTCTTCCTCAAGCAAGAAAGTCAGGAGAGTATGTTTTATCTGGCTGATGTTTTGATCAGCAATCTGATTGAAAAATCTTTCTTGAGAATACAATAGCAGGTTGCGCTTGTAAACCCACAACTTTACAGTTACAAGCCTGAAGCTCTTACTGCTGTTCCACATGGTGCAAGTATACCAAAAGATTTATAATTTTGTTTTTTGCATACATTGTGGCATAGCTCACTGTGACCAATTAATTCATTGAAATGATTTGCTTTTAATATATGATGCATATACAGTAAATGTATATATTGTCAAGTTATTCCCCATTCAGATTTTTATTTTAACAGGTTTAAGTCTAAGTTTAACTCTTTTGTGCTGCTCTAGTGTTTCCTAAATTAACTTCCAGAAAATCTGTTTTAGAAAATACTAGCAGTATTTTTTGTTCTTTATGTCTTTATCTCAGTATTGGTCATTACAGTACATAATAATACTAATCAACTAAGAATGTGTTGCAGTCTAATGTGAGGTTTCTTTTAAAAGATCTTCAGCATGATATACTGTAGTAAAAAAAAAGATTTCAAAAGAAAAATTTTGAAATCTCCCAAAAAATCTCAATTTTGACATTTCAAAAGAAATCTTCCAAAGTGCTGAAGTCCTTAAAAGAAGAACACCAAAAAAGTAAGGAATACACTCGTACACACATATAAGACAGAAATAACTAAAATCAAGGAGCAGTATTCTGACAGTTTTCAAGGATACTTAACAGACAGCATTGCTAGGCTGACAGGTTAAACTGAAGTAAGCATAAACACCCACAATGGCTTGGCATTTAATGTAATAATATTGGAGTTTTGGCAGAGATGAGAAGTTATTAGAACTCAACATTTTTCTTCGTCTTAATTAGTGCCTTTTACAAACGGGAGAAGAGCTAATTATGAAAGCAAAATGCAATAAAATTGTTCAGCTGAAATGCTTCATATGAAATTAGAATTAACTGCCTGTCAAGAGCTACTAGACAGAGGTGAGGGGGGTTATAGTAACAGTGTATCTGATTGGATGATGGCATATCCCATGGTGCCCCCTGTTCTCATACCTCCGGGCGCTTTCTGGCCCCACCTGCTCTCAATAGCATAACAGTCTACTTCTATATTTCTCCCTAAATGATATTTAAATATTGAAAATTATCAGCAAATTGAGTGCTTGATAAGGGCAGGCTGTTTTTAAGGGATGGACTTTTTCGGCTTTTTGGATAGTACTAGATGAATAACAAGCACCGTTCTTTTTCACATATGCAATTATTTGCCAAGTGGTTGTTTGCGTGGGCAAGGCCTTGTGTGACAAGGTCCTTTCTCCATTAGCATACTTGACAGATGAATGTGCTAGGTCTCATTGGAAGCCACACAGTTACCATGGTGACTCGAAAACCATGTATTTATTACTGCTCAGTTTCATCAATTGCCGAGAAAAAATTGCTCCCACCAATCAATTCATACATGGTTACCTCTTCTAATGATTTAAATGTTTCTTCATCTTATTAGATTCATTTAACAGATCGAGTTATCTGTAACAGAAAATTATTGTTTTGGTACACATTGATGGGCTGAGTATTGAACACAGGCTGCAAGCAGTGCAATAGCAAAGTCAATACATCTATAATTATTTTAAATATTTTTTAGCACTTTGAAAACTATTTGAAAAGGGATAAATCTTTAAAAAGGAAGAATATTAATTACAGACCTGGAATCAAAAGCTAAAGCTAAGTTTTCTGCTTCCACTCAGTAAGAATAAGAAGCAAATAAAAGGTACTGAAGGTTTGATTGATTTAATATTTAAAAAAATATTTGGTCAATGAAATACACTTTATTGAGCAGGGAATGTGCTTAACTACTGTATGTATATAAAGTACATTTTCTGAAGTAAATATAGAGAAATATAAACTTCGTTCCCTGCAAGGTAGTATAACAAAAATAATCCTGTCCTCGCTGAAACCTTTCAAAGGCCGGCTGCTTGATATTTGGAGTATGTCACTAAAGCTTTAAAACTGGGGCAATTTCATACAGTATGTCTGCCACCTGAGAAGTAACAGCCACTACAGACATAATTGGGGCAAAAGCTGCTTTATTAAGCAAGCCATCTGCCCTCCTAGGCAGGGTAAGACAGTTATTTGTTTTGAAAGCCTAATGGAATTCAATGTCAGTTCTTTTTGGTAAACATACTAAATCCAACAAATATGTTTAGTGGTATTCTGTGCTTCCAGTAGTAACCTTTCAGTGTCAGAGCAGTTTTTATATACAGTATATATAAAGGAAGACAGAAGTGCAGGTCTGGGTGACGCCAGCTTTGAAAGGCCAAATGACACATTTTAATTACTCATAAAGGTTTAGCCATTTATTTACAAACACCAATGCATACATCTTGGTAAATAGACCCAGAAAATACAAACAAAAACAATGAAACAAGCCATTATACCGTAGGACTGAAATTAGGACACACATCTCTGTGTGTCTTATTGATATTCCAGAAAATAAATGATATGTCATTATGCAACAATGCTTAACCCATCTGCAGTTTACAGAGAACTCAGCTATGCTACTTAAGATCTCAGTAAAACTAAAACAGAAGACAAAAGTAACTCAAGCCAGCCTGACTTCATTTGTGACCATTTACCACCAGGGTGCTGAACAGTACACTTTTGCGTTCAAGTAGGAGGTGATCTGGTGTGTTGAATGGTATGGGAATCGTCAGGATGAAAGGTAGTTAGAAGAATTCAAAGCGTCCTGTGCCTGGATAACTCATTTCATGAGGAGGAATGTGTTTTATCACTGTGGTGTGGTCCCAATCATTTAGCAACACCTGTGCTTATTCGCTCGTACTGTACATCGCATTTAATTAGTCGTTACAGTGACAAGTGAGCGGGAAGGGTCCGCATCAAGTCGCAATTCCTGACACCAGCGGTGTGCCTTACATTTACAGTGGGGACAGTTTATATTTGGGTAAATTAAATATACTAAGGAGCTTTTAGTGACATAATATGTGAATATGTGAACCTTATTCACAAGAAGAACGTAAGAGTGTTTTGATTAACTGTCCTCCATATTTGTAATATATACAGTATGTCATATAGACATACTGATCATCAATACATGTTTTTCAGTCACAAATTGGACATACTGTATAGCCCTTTTCTTTCTTCTTCAGTCTTTGATTAAGCATTTCTTACAAGAGGAAAGTTCTAAACAAGAGGAAGCCTTTCAGAACCTCTAGCTACTGTAGCTTATTTGGTTAATTCCACCCAACTGATCCAAGAATCATCCAGTCATTATTTGAAAGAAGCCAGGACATCAGCTTTGGCAACATGGCTGTGTATCTTTAAGCCAGACCCTTTTAAGTAACATTCTGTTCTCAATCTTCAATGTAGTACCCCTTATTCTTCTTTTCAATATACACAATAAGAGCACCGCAAATAAATTTTGTTTGATTTTTTATAATGCATGGTGGATTCTGTAATTGTCATTTTCTCGCTTTATCATGGTTAAGTGTTCTTCATTGTCTGCTTTTTCTAGGTGCTGTGTGTTATTAAACAGTAAAAAATGTTCACAAAATGTTTTCTAATTTCTTTGTTATGCTTTTGTATTTTTGTTGCTCAAATATCTTATGAAAAGACACACATGACTACAACACATGTGATTGCATCTTGAAACCACCTTCAGGTATTCTAATTCACAGTATTTCTTCAAACTTTTTTTTCTTTTCAGCCATAAATGTATGACCAGTTTGCTGCCTGCTGATCAAAATTATTGTATTGTAGCCCTGCAAAATTGTTTTGAGATTGTCAATAAAGCAATGAAGCAAACATTTTGGTGCATGATGCATGCAGTAACTTAATTTATATAATGTTTTTCCTTCACTATATGAGACTCTGTTAATCTCTTCATTTACAGTACTACAGAATACGACTTCTATATAAGTACTGTACATACTGTAGGGTTTACAATGTCACTATACATAACAGAATGTAATTATTAACTGCAAGATGTATTGTATAAACATGCCTGCCACATAAACTGAAGATTATTCAACTAATAATCTCACAAGGTAACCAGAGTAATATACAGAAAATGACAATGCTGTGTACTTCTTGCAAAACTATTATATTTCTTAATAAATTCTAACCCACAGTACTTTGAAACAGCCATTTATTTTGCAGATGAAGAACAGAAATGCAATCATTCTGAAATTAAGAAACGTGGCCATGAACTGTATAATGCATACTCAGCATTAGCTAATGCTCAAATATTTCAGTGAAAGTGGCATTTGTAATTTTTTCACCTTCTCAGTTTGATTACAAATGTAATAAATTAATTTTATTCCCTGCAATGAGTGTACTATCTGAATGAAGCACAAGTGGGAAACACAATGAGGTCAGACTGATTAGCAAGGGTGTTTATCAAAGTCGGTTATCCTAATAATCTAACACAATTTATTTACATTCAATGACACCACATATATTGAAATGTTCATTCATGGTCTACAAGTCGTTATCAAGGCTTACCAGAGAACATCAGGAGATTAGTGCATTTCACATCTCACTGACCGCTCATGTCAGACATCTTAGCAGACACTGAAGGAGAAGGGTGTATGCAGAAGAATTCAATCAACCAAAGTCAACACATGCATGTCGGTATGCTGCAGGTCCACCCGCATGGTTAGAAAAAATATGCAGCTATCCACACAATCCAGTATGCTTGCGACACGCAATACAAAATACAACCCACGACAAGCCCTAGGATTCCCATAAAAATGTGACTGTCGCTCTAAAATGAAAGCTTCCCATTTCATTTTATTCCCATAAGGGTGTGGTAAAGAAACTAGCTGGAAATTGAAACAATGAGATATTTCATCAAATCTTACTGGAAGTGGCAGTCATTTACAAGTCTTCTAGCAATACATCATGCTCTAAGCATGGACTATGTTCCTTAAAGTTGATCAACAGTTGCATTCACTAGTACTTGAAAGATGCACAATGAATTCTATGTGGGCAGAACACCTGTTTGCAGATTAAACATAATTCAGTTTAAAAGGAGAGGTCCAAGAAATACAGATCACAATCCAAAACCAGTGCTGCAACAACACTAATTTGGTTAAAATGTATTCATCTTACCAAGGTTGTAGATAGACGTTACATGCCAGCCTCATCCACCAACATCTTTCTGGAAAACAAGTGAGCACACAAAAATGTAAAAAATTAAACCACAACACAAGGATAACACATTAATGCAGTCTTAATGGCAATGAACTGTGTGCATAATTCTCTTAAAGTGAAAATCAATTACATCATGCAAAAACTAGAACTGAAGAAGTCAGTCTAATACAAACTACTGAGTAGATTACTTAAAGAAAAGTGAATTGGATTTAGACAAGCATTTTACTTGATATAAAAGCAAAATATATCTCTAATTCACCTACCCTGTAAAGTCTTAATCTTCTGGAGTGTCTATTCCAATTTCTTCAGAATTATCTTTTTTTGTTTTTGTCAGTGGTAAGCATTGCCCTATGGACTCTGTATTTCTTTTCACTAACACTTTCAACCAAACTCCTGTGGGCTTATTGATTTTCTTGTTTTCTAAATTAGGCCATGTAGCATGGGGATATGTTTCTTTCTCATCCCCTTCTCTTTACTTATCTATTCCAAAACTCTCCAAGCAGCCTTGATCATAGGATGAAAAAGTGTCCCAGGCTTAAGGAACAAGATAATAATATTTAAATTGTGATTGAGGAAGCCTAAACAAACACAATATCAAATAACAGAGGGCTATTTATCTTATGGTCATCAGGAAGCAAATGTTGGCAGGAAGTTTAACAATAGCTGTGAGGCAGCATCACTCTTTGAACTTGCATTGGACTGCACTAGTATATTTTGTGCTTATAAGAGAATGAAATACACTAACTCAGGAGAGCTCAGGGGTTACAGTAGGTTGTTGTGACCAATTACATTTTTCATGTATTGTTCACATTTTTATATTGTACTCTGACAGGAGTTCATATTTCTGTATATTAACTTTAGCCATTGAAAGACCGAGGCTAATCCTGTCAAAACAACTCTTTAAAAGAGCAGTAAACGCCCAGAGGTGAATGCATTTCTTCTGGAACCAAAATTTATTTTACAGTACAACACATGGAAGATCATTTTAAACCTGATGCTGGTGTTGACTTCAAAACTTCTAAGGACTTTAGGCATCGTGCATTTGAGCTAATTACTGTATCTTCGTTATTTTTTGGTTGTTTGTTTTAGCGGAATGCTCATGAAGAGAATGAAAGCTGGGAAACATAAACCACATGTACATTGGGCTTCAACCCACCTTGTCTGAAATGTAAATGTCACTGTATGTTTAAAACTCTGAGGCAGGGTCCCATTCTCCACATGTCTCTTCTGCCCCCTCTGCAAGAAGAGGAAGGAAATGCATTGTTCTCAGTTGTGACACACTTTTCACTAATATCTCTGCAGGTAAGTCTGGCTCCTATGGCAATTCAGGCAGCGGCTGACCACTTTTCCTTGCTCGATACTTGTTTTACTGCTAAAGTCTTTGAATCGAACATGAGCGAGGGGGAAAAAAGATCAAGTTAGTTCCACTCATTTTCTTCTCACCATTGATTGGAGATCTAAGCGTGGAGGGTAAAGTTAGTGGAGCTTTGGGGAAAAAAAGCAATTAATGCCAAAATTGTCTCATTTCACGCTACCTGCATCTTCCTCTATTCTTGTTTTTTTCACACCAGGTATTTAAACAGTAACAACTCTTCTTCAATTAGAAGACAGTGTGCAGAGCACCAGACCACCAGAAGGAAAGAGGTTCCTGCTGTGCTTGAGGTTATTTGAAATGTTTTAGTGTTAGTAATATAATAATAATAATAATAATAATAATAATAATAATAATAACAATAATAATAATAAAAAGCAAATAAACAGGGTGTGAAAACAGAAAAATGAAACACCAGATTACATCTGCCACCATTTTTATTTTCAATATTCAAATAATTATAACTGTAATAAAATGTGAAAACACGTTTGTTTCATTTCAAGTTATGGAATTGTTTCTTAATCACAAATATTCTTTACAATTTGGTTTCAAAATGAGTTCAAATGCAAATAATCTGTTTATCAATAGTTGAACACTGATAAAATAGGCTTCTAATGCCTTCACTGCAAAGTCATATGCAATAACCAAGGGCTTATTTGCTTCTGTTATTAACATTAATTTTCCATAACTGTCTTATTTTCTTATCCCTAGCAGCCAAGAGTCTAAAGTTCTATGTCTTAATTTGTCTTGCACTGATGTTGAAAAGATGTCCTATCTCTGCTTTAATTCATGGTTTAGCTGGGCATACTGTATGTGTGAGAAGTCATTTTCATCGACTGGTCTCCACATGTGTGCACTGCAAGCTAGTAAAGGTGTCTGCTGGTGGTCAATTGGGCATGCAGCGTAGAAGAGGGCTGGACACTGCTGACCTATCAGAAGTCGTTGTTATAAAAAGCCATTGAACACAATTAACTTCAGAAATTAACTGTGTAACCTTTTGGTCCACAGACTACACTAAATGTTTCTCTGTTACAGAAGTCCGAATTAAACAGAATACATCTAATTATAAATTATGTCTTAAAATTTATTTTTTTGCCATTTCTCAATATTACTGAAGAGACAAATCAATGAGGTTAAACAATTTCATTTTCTTAACTACTGTAAGTAATGTTGTTCTGGTTACTGTAGATTTTTTTGCTGGTGTGAGGTAAAGATCTGGACAACATCTCAAAATTAAGTGCAATAGCCTTTATTAAATTTCAGCCTGTTATCTGTTGGGCCTGTTCTCTCAAAGTTACTGCCTACTACTAATAACAAGGGGTTCACTCAAGGTCAACATAGAAATCACAGTCCCAAAAGTGTAACATTTCCATTTTAAGGACAAATGCTGAAAATGTGATAAAACTCTTTATAATCAAAAGAAAAAAAAAACAATACAGAATCTATTTCTTCATATTATGGTTTGAGCAAAGTTGACTTCGAATAGATGAAAGAGTAAAACGAAATCCCAATCTTAATTCAGAACTCATGAAAACTGTGAAAAGAACAAGAAAACAGTTTTCTTTTCATTAGCTGACTGATTTTGAAGTCTACATTTCCCTAGGTCAAAGCAACTCTACTCAACCTCACTCTAAACAGTCAATGCATAATTCAGTGATGTTCTGTGCTTCAAAGAGAAGTGCTTTGAAATACTAAACTTTGAACTGCTTTATATAAAAAATTCTCTCCTTCCTTGAAAATATACAGTAGATAGTCACACCTCATCTCACATACATAAAGAGTAGCCTATGACCAAGTAGGTCAATAAATTGAAAAGTATAGTGGACTCAGTAGCATACAGCTGACTAAATTACACATCCACAAAGGTTTGCTCAAAAAGGGCAATCTGATGACCTCATACAAAGTCTACCACAAAATAGCTCACACATATTATACTTCCAAGACTTTACATTAACCAGATAGTGACATTTTACAGGATTTGCTTTTTCACAAAGACAGAATCCTGACAAAGGATTCTGACAAAAGAATCATACTTGACAAAAGAAATTGGGATGACATACATTTCACTTTTTTTAATCCACCCTTGGCTCACAGTGAGAATTCCTGTACCACACAGAGAGCATGTGTATGGACACACATGCTCTGGCAAGCCTTATGGACATTAGAGCCATCCGTTATGTGATGTCACACAAGATTCATAGAACACTTAGCACAAAGGGACAGACAGTACGTCCATCGCCTACAGTACTGTATATCACTGCAAGCATGCAGGCACCCAGGAAGTGGCAGAAGTCAGTGTTTCACAGAGAGATCCTAATCACAAACTTGCTCCCAATGGTGCTCTGCCAATTACATGCTGCCACTTGGGAAATCTTAGTCACAGCTGCCCAGTGATGTGTGGAGACATTTTTGCCCATACTTTAACACACGGTGCTTTGTGTTCTGTAGTCCATTTTGTTTTCTGCTTTTCAACCCATCCCCTGCCTTCAAGCCATCCCCAACATCTCAATGGCTTACAGTCATTATCTTTCTTGTTAGCAGAAATGTGTTTGAGGACTTTACAAAATGCACTGAATCATCCTTCTGGTATACATGCTTCCATCCAATAAGCTTTCTAGCACTGGGTAACATACTGTATGTGAATGTTTTTCACAGAATTCAGTGCTTCTGTAATATAGAGATTGCCAGTACCTGAGGAAGATAAACCCACGCTAGCATATTACCACGACCATGTTTATCACTGAGTATAAGGAACATTTTTCATTTTTCCCCTCTTCCTCAAAACACAATCAATCTTGTTGATTTTGTTTTGAAAATAGTTCATGTTGTATTGGTCTGTCTATCATTTTCCAATGAAATAAATCAGAGGAAATTTTTTAAAGAAGTCAGCGGAAAGCTCCAACAGTTTTCTATATGTACTGTACTTATATTAGCAAAGGTGTGAATCGCAGTTTCTGCCCATGAACATTCATATGTTAAGTTATCATTGAGATGATGATCCAGAAATTCCTCTTCTCTCAAATCGTTAATTCCAAATCTAACTAATTCAAAATTTATCAGGCTGCCTAAATGTCAGTCTGTAAATTGACATATTCACATTTTTATCTTCATTTAGAGGTACAGTATTGCTCACATTTTCAGTGGTGTTTGCTACTTTTTATTTTAATCAACTTTGTGGTGTTTTGAATCACAAGAAATTAGTTTCAAATTAAATGTGATGGTTACCTATAGTAAATACTGTACTTCTAGCAAAATATGTTTTTTTTTCCTTAGGATTTTTGTACAAAATTACTGTTATACTTCGGAATATGAATATGTAAGAGCAGTTTATTTTAGAATGCCTCATATACAGTATATGAAGTCAATTAAAAAAATAATTTGTTACTGAAAAATCAAAATGGTTCAAAAGGGGTTTGGTTTTTGATTTGAGGAATTAAAAATGCTTTGGTTTGTCTTCCCAAGGTTATACTTAATAAGCGGTCTGCATATTATATTTCAAAATTAATGCCCTTGACACAGCTTTATGATTAAAGTTACCTGAAGTTGCTTCTTAAGACACAGTGGCTAGAATACAGCCTAGAGAATACAAGTGCACTTTTATTTAGCTTCTGCTTAATTAAAAATACGGTCAAATGAGATTTACTTCAATAAAAAAATTATAATAGGTCACTTAAAAGATAGTTACAGTTGACAAACTTCATTAAAGTCTTCAGATGCAATTTGGAAAATAAAAGGCTTTGTCACTCTAGAACTAATTTCAGACATTTTAATCTTTAAAACAATTTATCACATAGACTTAAATATTCAAAAGCCATTGTCTTCATAACCTGCTTATTAGAAATATTTTTTGTTGGTGTATGACAACTATCTTTTTTAATTTAGCATTTCTATTAAATAAATTGTTCTCCAATACATCCTCTTAATTTGGATCTAAGCCATTATGATTGTAATTGTTAAATGCTAACAGCCATATCTTTTGCACTATGTTAAATCATTTCAGGTGACTGAGCAGCCTTGTCCTCCTTCTGACTACCAACACAAAAAAAGAAATAACATTTCAGACATACCTGTAAGCTTGAATTCTCGCAACATGTTTAGAGAGATTTGTTTAAAGAGCTCCGTCCTCGTTATCTTCTGATTAAATAAATTAGTATTTAGGTGACACGATTCTTGCCTCCCCTCTCAGTCTTTACTTCCATGTTTAATGACATCTTTTCCATCCTAATCTTAAATTATTAAGTGACTCTAACATTGCATCATGTCAGGGAAGCAATTAAGAACTCCTAATGCTTAAGAGTGTTTTCCATATCTAGTTTTACATGTTGCAGTGTATTATATGATCTAGAAGCTTCAGATTATGTGCTAGATACTGTATCTCCAAGTTTGTAGTAGACTATACAATTAAAGGTGCTGTAAATCCATCCATAATAAATGAATAGCACATGTAAAACATATAGTATACATACACTAAAAATAATAGTAAAATGTAAAGAGTGTAAGACTACTGTAATTAGATTTATATTTATTTTTCTGTTGTTTGAGATACACCATGTATAATAAATCAGAAGTTAGACAGGAGCACTGCTCATTGATTTTAAATATGTAATTTATACAAACAGTCCTTCCAATTAACTTTTTAATTTCTAGAAATAGTTTATTTGACATTTAATTTTTGAAATACGAGGCTCTAAAGAAATGCTGTCTAGAAAACAAACATTTCATTAATAAAGCAAAATCAACTTGATTTGTACAAATAAAACTACCAAAGTATTTTTTAATGGCCTAAGGGACCGACCAACCATTGCAGAGGTTTCACTATTTCACCTGAAAATTGAGTTAATTTTCACAGAAATTGCTTTCTGTGAGCGAAACAGATTCCCTGTCATCAGCTTTTTACACTCTTGAATGCATATTATTTTTTAATTCATAGACTGCAGCTCTTCAGAATTAACATCAACTTTGATTTCACAACATGGCATTTCAATTGAAAAACAATCTTCCTAGGCTTCCAAATGGTAAGCTACATGAAACTATTTTATTTTTGCAAGCATACATTAATTTAGTAACACTTTCGATGCCAGACATCCAATATGTAACCACTCCTCAGGTATTATTATTTGTCCTTCTACAGGTGCTCTCCTGGTGAATTACACAAGATTATATAATTCCTAAGGAACATTTTACAAATGCACCTATTCAGTCATGAGATTTAGTAAACATATATACTAGCCAAGATTCAAACCTTAATCATAAACACTTAGCAAGCATGCTGCACTTCAGGAATGAAGAGACATGTCCATTCAGGAACAACACATTTATCATTTACAAAGACTGGAAATTAAAACTGTTGTACTTCGCTACAAGGTGACATTTTGCCGTTGCGTTTGGATTTTAAACCGACACTCACACACCTGGGTGAAAAGTCGCATCGCTCACGCCGCCTGCTGGCAGTTAATTAAGACAGTGGTTGGTTTACACACACACATAAAAAAGAATTGTTAAGGCAGACTGATACTGACAATTGAAGAAATGGATTTTAGCAGTTTACACATGCGCCGCTGCAATTGCAATGAGAAAAGAAATATCCCATTTCAGAAGAGCTGTAGGAATACGTTTTAAGCCTCATTCATTAAACTCTCCCTACGGTCAGACAAAATACATTTTCATGCTGCATGTCCAGCCCTGCCAAAATTGTCTTATGTCTTGGGTTAGTTGGGAGACATATTCTGCTGAGCACTTGACATACATTGAGCAGCAAATCACTCAGAGGAAGAAAATTCAATCTGTTCAGATGCCAAATGTAATGATTCTGCAGTTTTGAATCACCAGCATAATGCAAACCTGCATTCTCAAGACATCAGCATGTATGCACTGCCACTATGTTTGAACAGCTTGGCATTGTTGTAAATACGTGCCTTAAGATGCATCATTTTCATCACCATTCCTGGAAAGAAGACTCATTTCTTGGCACCCATTCATATTACTAATTACCCATTCACAAGTGAATACTATAAAGAAATATAATTTTAAGTGATTATGTCTGAAGCTTCTATACAAAGCAAGTAAAGTACCCTTTTTCAACAACTGCTTCAATGTCAGTTTCTATAGGTGCTTCATTTCTCAGCTTAAGGAGGGCGAGTTGGGAGGTTAAACGACCTGTCTAGAGTAACACAGTTTATGCCAACGCCAAAGTGAAGGTGTGAACCATGATCTTTCTGTCAACAAGCTCTTTGGCAGAACCACTGGGCCAGTTTAATTTTGTCAGTAAATCTGAAAAAGTGTAATACAGTTCTGAAACAAACAAAAATTAGTAGTTCCCAAATGATAATTTCTACAATTTAGAGAACCAAACACTTCTGTGACCCTCAGTAATGTGTGGTTGTGAGAACAGGTCAATGCATGAACCAGGAAGGATTCAAGGCACAGCTGCACGAATAAAGTCAGTATATTAAGTAAATATAAATATATATGAGTCCCTAAAGGGGCTTAAGGTCTATGGTTTTCCTTGCAAGTTGGAAAAAATGTACTCCACGAACACCAGTATTATCCATCACATACTGTATGCAGCACAAAATGGGAAAGGGATACAGCATACACAAGTCGAAATGACAAGCCAAATCAGAAATGCTTTCCTTACCAACGCAATATAAATTGGAACAACATGATCCCCTTTTCTATTCTGTCACTTGATTTATGGTGAGAGCAGGACATATGCTTAGAAACAGCAAGGGAAATCAGTGCTTAATGTCTACTTTTTGGAATTCAGACGTTTTAGAAGACTTACTGAATGTGTCCATTTGGCCAGATCAAGTTTCTGCCTCAGTCCGTAAAAGGAAGACATTTTACGACAAAGATGTGAATGTTAAGATGAGTGGGAGCACAATGTCCCAAGAGGCATGGGAAAACAAACCCCGAAATTGGAGCTTAAAATGATATCACTCGGAGTAAAGAAAATGTATAATGTCGATAAATCAATACACCCATGACAACAGGACCCATGCAATACATGCTTATGTCATTAAGAAATATGAAACAGCCTCATGGATGTAAAAAACGAAGATAATATGTGTGCTTTGATGTTTAATACTGAAAGTTAGTGTTTCCAATGTTCATTTGATAACTAAAATAAAGCATTATAGTAAAAGCTAATGCATTTCTGGTTTTTGCTTTTTTTTTCCCTTTACCTAGAGTAAAGGGATTTTTTCAAAAGGAACACACTACCCAGGATTCTAAACATTTGCACTGCAGCCCTAAGATAGAGCTACAATATGGTTGAATAGAATCCATTAAATTGAGTTGCCATGCAATCATTGCTGTCATTTATTAATTCTTAGCCCTCCTATTATTTTGTTCAATACACTGTTTAGGGACCATTGATTCCCTTATGTCTCTCATCAAAGACTATTGATAAGCACTCTACCTTCTAAGCTCCCTGTGCCCTAGCCTTAGACCTATTAAAAGGCTATCATGTGGGCATATTTGTGTGTGAGCTCAGCAGCAGTATAATACAGAGTCCTTAGAATTTTAAAAAGCCAGTATGCTGAAAGGTTCAATACTCCAAAAGACAGATGGTCTGAACAGGGGGGACAACTCGTTCATGGGTATAATCAACTGCACAAGCACAAGCAGGCAGGCCCTGATGATGGGCACATTTACAGGAATGACATTTTTGGTTATGCAGGTTTCACAAGATGAGGATCTCGGAAACTTCAGCTAGATTTTGTAGGGTCCATATCTTTGTATGGTTTCAGCATTGGGTACAGTATAAGAATCCATATTGTGCTGAATTAAACAAAATACAATAACCACTCAAGAAATGGGCCTGCATGGAACTGTTTAAACATACAGTAGATATTGCAATATACAGTACTGTATATTGTCTTTCATGAACCATGGTTTATTCTTAGCATTCTGTGCTATCTTCGTTATAAAAGACATTCTGCCTCATTCAATATTTCATCATATTAATCTTGCCATCTCACATTTCTAAAAGAAATCTCTTGTGCCTTCAGTCCTCCAGATTTTATATTATGTAGCCTGAAATAATCAGACACAATACAACACAACTAAATATGGTATCTTTAATTTATAGCTTACGATCATCTTTTACTGAAGGATAAAGTATGATGTATCTAAGATAGATGACTACATCTTTGAAATTACTTGAAAAATATTTAGAAAATATAAACACTGAAACAAGGATATTATCATTAAGATTATCTTCCAATAAACTATTTTAAAAGATTGGAAAGTATCCACATTTCTAATATTAGCAGGTCACATACTACCTGGCAAGATGGCAATTATCATTGAATTCGGATTGTGAGGGTAATTGCTGTCTTATTCATTAGAAGGCACTGATTTCATAGACAAAATGACACAGACAGTGGCCAAAACGGCAAAGAAATGATTTATGTTCAGAAACAGTTTTCCAGCTGTCCAGGATTGACTTGGATAATTTACTGTAGTTTTTGTCAAATCTTTCCCTTTCAATTTCCTCAAAGTGCAGAATTTGAAAGGGGAGATACATTATGATTCGAAGATAAGAAACACAAGACACCCCAAAAGACTGACTGCCTGAACTTTCTGTCCTTTTCAGTGAAAATGGTGGACATTTTGGAAAAGTTACATACGTATGAAAAAAATAAATAAATATTGCTTGCCTATATTAGTTTTGTGCAATAACCAAATTGTTGTATGCCACACTAAGTGTGGCAGAAGCCACACAGTAAGACTGTTCATGTAGAAAACAGCTGGTGAGAGTTTTTTAGGTTTGGTGGACATGCAGTAAAAAACAAAAACAGAGAATGCTTGAAAGCAGTTGATGAAGACGAAGAAGATAATGATGATGATGATGAAGAGCTCCATGTTTCACTATCACAATTAAACATAGAAATAATGTTTGATTACAGTGTTAGAAATGTGTTTGGGCCAGGGATGTGTATGTGTGTAGGGTGGGGGATGCTGTATCACAAAAGTATGTATGTAAGTGTGGTATAGAACAAAAAAAAAAGTGAAACACTTGTGTGGTCTTTTTAAAATTTGAATACAGTTTAAAAAGAACTTCTTTGTTTTATAATATCCACAGCTTCTGGCCATTCTTTTATTATTCTGGACACTGGAGTAGTGTACCAATGAAAGAGACATGCTCTAGATATATAACTGTTAAAACATGCAGTATAAGAACAGGTGGCTGACACATAAGGTGGCGGCATATTCGAGCGTCCTCATTCCATTAAAAATGGTGATAGTCATTATCATCTTAATGTTTAACAATGTTGTTTTGTGGTTGCCATGGTGCCAACATGCTCTGCACATCCTTTAAGTACCACTGGACAGAGTAGGAGAAAGGCTATTCAATATGAGAAGCTCTTAGCAGTTTCAAAGGTAAGAGGATAAAAAATGGAATTAGATTAATGATTTCCTTAGTTATGCAAGCTATCACAGAATTGATTAAGAGGCCCTCCTATTTTTTTCACCTTACAAATCCACTCTGGATATTGAGCTTTTTTCTTTTGTGTCAACTCTGTCAGACTGGATTCGAAACTGTCAGCCTTTCAATGAAGCAAGAGTAGCCAAAATGATAGATGACCCATAAATAACAGAAAAGGAAACAAGAAGTGATGTGGAAACGATTTATATGTTGTGAGTAACGAAGCCTTCAGAGGTAGTTTAACTCACTGACCCTTTGAAAGCATTTGAACCAAACATGACCAGACAAAGACTCCAGGCAAGATGGAAAGACAGAGCCATCAATTATGAGATATAACGAGCGATGGTCCTTATAATGAAGGAAATAGTAAATTTTTATTTTCTTTTTGATTATTAAGTCAATACGGTAGAAATGGAACGATGACAGGCATATTTCTATAGAATCTGGAATTGTTTTATTAAAATTCAGCATTTCACTTGTTTGGGCTGAATAATCTTCCTTCAGAACTCTATATTGAAAAAGCACTAGATGTTTGAACGCGATAACAAACTAATGGTGTCTATTACGAGAAAACCTCTATTACATTTAATTGGCTTTAGTTGGAATAGTTCGACTTACAAGAACTAAAGACAAGAGGTTATATACCTTTAAAAATATATTTTTTTAATTTCTGTCTCAGTAGGCTTGATTTTCAAACAAAGGTAAATCTTTTGTAGGCAGAAGTTTGGATTTCAGCTATTTTATCATCGGTGGACAAGGAAAGCAAGCAGGTCAATATCCTGAAATGATAACAGAGGCAGCACCAGAGAGCAGAAGACCATGGGTAATTTGTATATCTGAACCACAGCAGCTCATCAAGCCAAATCTTATTCTGGATTCCATGATGTTAAGCAGATGAGAGAGATGACTCACCTCTCTTGGTTGGGAAACTGGTCGATCAAAGGGATTAGCCCTAGAAACACAGTTCCTCATTTATATACTGTAGATGGGTGCACTGAAGCGTTGGGGTAAAGTACCTTCTGCAGGGGGAGAAGGATAATTCTATTTAATGTTTACATCAAAGTCTATCACAATGGCTACCCTCATCAGGCCATTTGAAGCCATGAGGCCATCCAGCATTTATCATGGATATGCTAAGTGGTAAAACAGTCCTTGGACCTTTATTAAACTGCTCTGCTATACTGACTAACCAACATGTGCTCTTATGGAGCAATTTTGGATAAACTATAGATATTATTATAAATAAATTAATAGCAGAAAAAGCAGCTCTGACATACAGGTACACAGCAAGACCGTAACTCAAGCGCAGCTTCAGTTGATACTGAAAAAAAATAGTCTTTGAATTAGCACATTGAATGCTGATGTTCTGATCACTGTTTGCTATTCAGAGGAGAACACTATATTCATTCTAGGACATTAGAACTTGATCAGCTGTAGCATTATTATGATAAAAAACATAGGAAGTCTCTCTATATCCCACAACTCTAACCCAAGGCCACAGAGACTCACTTGTTATAGATCTTAAGGCATTTATGGTATTTCTTTGCTAAAAAGGGAGAAAAAAGATGGACTATCATGTATCTCTGAAGTTGATGGACATTCTCTTTTCCATTAATGGAAAATCATGTACAGTAGGATTCAAAATTATTTCCAGAATGCATAACTCACCGCTTCACATTACATGTACTACACATTTTTTCTCTTACATATGCTCTGTTTTGGAAATAATCTATTCCTGCAAATGAAAAAAAATAAAATAAATTTAAAAGATATTTGTCTCATACAGTACGTTATCCATCTAGCACCACTTGAAAAATAAAAGCTTTAATGAAATCAAAGCATTCCCTGTAAATACAAAAGTTTTCAAAGTTGCTAACAGTAACTAAAACCTATTAAGAAAGAAACAAAAGAAAAGAAAGCAACAAAGATTTAATGAAAGGTTTAAAAACACCAGACCACACTCCCGGTTCAATTCAGATGATATGTGATAGATCTTAAAGAGATGTACATCATTGCTCAGTATTGAACACTTGTTATTTTCTCCCCTTGGTCACTGCCACTGTATTAAATTGTACGCTTCTTCAATTTTAATTGCCTCAGAGATAAATGTTTCTATCAATAGCAGCCTGAGGTCAATGTTATAAGCAGCTATTTATTAGCAACAGTTGATTGAGAAGAACAGACTAAAATCAAAATAAATTATAATCTATGCACAGATAAATTATCTATAAAGCGAATTTATTTATGAATGGGAGCATAAATGTTCGTGTCTAGGTATGTTCCACCTTTATTTATTTATTAATAAATATTATGTAGTTTTCAGTTTGATCAATTTTGTGTTTCTATGAAATGCTCTTTTTTTTACCCATCACTTCAGACTTTATACTGAACACTTAAATAAAAGAAACTGCCTATGCATCTTTGTTTTTAGAAAAATAAAACACATACCATACTGTAGATTTTGGTCTTTGACTATATATTTTGTCATGCTCTTGATTAAGTGATCATTCAATGATTGGGAAGGATCTGGCACAACACGATGCCAAAAAAACAACATACAGTATTATCATTATCCATCCTCATGACTGTTTTTGTACTGTCAGATCCACTGAATCAGAAACATCAGGTCACAAATCTATGCCTCAGCATTTCCAATGTGAGGAGGCAGCAAACAGCCACTGAATGCCACACAAGGACTCAATAATGTCCATCAACACAACAAAATGAGCTGGTGTGAACAGCATCTTAGGGGGTTTCGCCAACGATAGAGCAACATCCTCAAGGATTTGTGACGTGCAGAATGATATGGTAGATGTTGTGTGAACTGATGGGATGTTCAAGTGTGATGGCCTGGGCAGGAGTGTTTAGGCACTACAGACCTGTACTTGTAGTAATTGATGACAAACTGACTGCCCAGTACACTATTGATCATGTGTGGAATTATCCTTGATTTTCCCCCTGTGGGCTTATCCTGTTGTGACAACATCCCAGCAGAACAAAGCACATACTGACTGTCATCGAGTAACAACAGTTCTTTTGCAAGATGAGAATGGTACAGCTATGCCATGGAAGCCCTACTTGCTACACTTGAACCCCTCTGCACACTCATAGGATAAGCTGGGATGACATGTAGCATCTAGGGTTTCATGTTGGGCTACTGTACATTCTTATCAACCCTTTTGATGACAAATGTTGATCAGAATAATAAATGTATCTACTGTATGTCAAATCTACACAATGACATATAAATACACCTGCACCTGCTCCTTCATTTTCCTGATCACTTTCTTTTTAATAACTTTGTGAAACTGTTTTATTTATACAGTAGGCGATGAATTTCTTTTGTCGTAAATATGATCTTTTTTTTTTACGTTGACCACGCTGTTAAAAAATTTTGTAAAGTTCGGGCAACGAGATCCTGCGTTGAAGTCACACTGTCATCACAATCATTTACAGAAAATGGTTCTGAATATGAACTATTAGGAATATAAACACTTATTTGTAATTGCTGTTTTCAGGGACAGATGCCTTTTTTTCCCTCAGGCAATTCTCAGGGCTTAATTTGACAGAAACAGGAACAAATAGTTTTCAACCAACATATGTAACCCAAAGTTATGGTACTTTGCTGAAATGTGCTACTTTATGAACTATTCCACAACTCCCCCTTGTTTTAAAACCTTATCTTACTTTCATGATGGACCTTTTAACATCCAGTACACATTCAGGTGCACATGTACAGTATTACAGACACACTCATGACACTAGCCCTCGAAAGGGGTGTATTTCTTAACAAATTAGAATAAAAGGTCTATAGTCAATTAGACAAGTGATAGTCATTTTTAATTTCGAACTAGATGCAAGTCCACCTTAAGGACTCTACCAAGAGGGAGAGATAAAAATCTTCTTTGATGTCCCTACACGTCTAATATAAGCCTCTCACTTGCGGCAGTTATTTAGCTCCCATTCACTTTATTTTAGCAACTACAGTCCTTGTTCTTTAAGTCCTGGATATACAACTCCTTGGGCATCAAGGCAACAGGAATATACAGTACTAATCTTTAACATAACATCTATGCAGGACTCTGAGCCCAATCACTGAGATCTAGATCCAGCTTAAAGAGACAAGATCGGACATTCCTTCACTCTCATATACTATAATAATACAAAGACTGCATCTGCAGTGACTGTCAAGAAACGATTATTCAATTTTATATACCGTATGCGCTCTGCACGTTTGTTGTGCTACAGTATTTCAAACAACAGCAGTTACTAAAAAATACTAAAATTGATGATAAATGACTCAAATCAGTCCATTTGCTCACTTCAATTGCACTGTACTGTATATCTCATTCATTTTCATTCTGAAAAATATGAATGTTCCCTCATAAATGCCCTTTAAATAACTTTGAGTACTTAATAAAGTACATGCAAGTTGTCTGCTTTACTCAAATGAAGTGAACACAACTCACAGACCTACAGAAATGTTTTATAACAGACACCTACTGTATGTTAGGTTCTACCGTGTCATATGAAGTTAATTTTATGTATACGTCTATTTTTTAAATATATAATTGTAAAAATAAATATAGAATGAATCCTATCAGAGACTACAGAGCTTGGTAAAATCTAGATATAGTATAATTTCACCATCACAAAAATGTCTTATTTTTATTAAACCTTTAGAGTTGCTGCATAATAAATTACAGTACTGTAGGTGCACTTGTTTTCTCAGAAGGCTTTCCACCAAAAAGCTAAAACCAAAACTTCAAACCAATGCCCTTAGATCCTTATTATACATTTATATGCGCTGCTTTCAAAACAGCAAAAAAACATCTTTACACAGAAAAATAAATACATTCATTTGTAATGAAAAATCCCACAGAGGGAGTCTAATTAGCTAAATTAACACCATCAGTTCAAATTGCATCTCGGCAGTACGATGATCTCCAATTGTCCCCAGGCTGGTGGTACACAAGCCCATTAAAAAAGAAACATGGTAACCTCTGGAGACTTGCCTGAAATATCCCTAGGTGGAGCACTAATTCAATGCAGAGGGTATTGCAGATGGCTTGTGCAACAACGTACATCATGTCTGTTTTGTTTTTACATAAATCAAACACTATTTCATATTGGATGGGTGAAGGAAAACTCATTTTTGCTTTTCACACATTGTAGGGGATTTTTTTTCCCCGACAATTATTTACCAGATAGTTAGAGAATCAGAAACACAAGTCCTTGAAGAAATACCGTCCTTCTGAGCGGAGACACAAGCCATTCAGATGCACTGCTTCATGTATTGCTTGACTTGAAACTTGACCTGAAATGTGCCTGAAATATCCCTCTGTAACTTTAACTTCATTAACTTTAATGAAATATTCCGCCACCTGACAAATCTAAAAAAGACTTCAATTTAATTTTCTTAAGCAAATTCCACATGCCGCTATTAATCTGAATTGATGAAGATAAACAGAGTCTTACCGAGGTAAATAAAACACTATTTGTACACTAAAGGAAGGGATTTACATTAATTCCATACCATATGTTAGGACTTGTACTTGTTTATTTAATATATGTACACAAGGGGTTTTTATGTGGGTAAGACTGAGTTGTAACAAAATACTGAGGATTGCAAGCCAAATGTTACAGAATACATCTTTTTAAAGAAAATAATATTTTAGCTTTCAAAGATGATATATACACTGTACGTATCTTATGTACTGTATGTGACTTACAGATGATATAATTTTTCAGGTTTATGGTTTTTTTATCAAGAGCATGTGGTCATTATTAATGATGTTAACGATTATTAATTAGCTCTTGCCACTTCACAATATTAAGAGGATGAATCTTATAAACAGCCATGGACAGCTGTTTCACCCTTTATTTGGGCTCACCAAAATGACCCTGTGAAATTGGGCCAATGAAATTAGTATAGAAATGTACCAGTTACCTGAAAAGTGTTCATTGTACTGTAGGTTATCACTATAAATTATGGAAATTAATCTTTAAAAGAAGAATTAGAAGTAGATTAGAATAGATAGTTCTGGCTCTCTGCATTGTGCAAAGGCAAAACAAGAACTAATCAATGTACTGTACATTCATGTAATTTGAAATGTACTGTAAATGTACAGTATATATTCATTATACAATGAATACTACAGTAGTTACTGACAGATTGCAGCCCAACTTCATGTTTCAACCAGAGTATGTACTGTATTATAAGTTCTGAGGAGGGTTCATGGAGCTGGTACTTTTTAAAGCAAAAAAAAAATGGTCAAGGAAGAAAATTCAATTTTTGTGATGGAAAGCTCCTCAGAGTAAAGCCTCTGTGTCATAAGCAATGATCCAGTAGAGAATTTGGGAATAACTTTGCTGCAAGTACAGGAGTTAATGTTTCTTCAAGAGCTGTAAGATATACTGTACTTTAGCACAAAATGCTCTTTGTGAGCATGCAGCCATTTGGAAACCTCCACTACAGCTTTTTGTTCTTACGTTTCGTACAGTGTGTGTACAGTACATGTTTTCTCTCCTTAGTATTGGGAGAAATGTAAGGTTTTAAGAAACCAAACAGAGCAGACTTCATTAGCTAAAACTAATGACAAAGATTCTATGTTCTTGTCATTAGAGTTGTCCTTCCCAAGAGCCATAGTGATCATCACATACTGTATGCTTAATCTCTACATTGGTATCTTTGCTTATACTTATATATTAAGCCTTCAGGCGGTTTAGCACTTTCTGCTTGTTGCCTGACCATCAGTGACATTGTCAATACAATACTGCTATAGATAGCATTTCAATTTTTACACAAAGGATATTCATCAGAAATGCACAATTGGCCTGATATACCGACTTTTTCCATTTCTATAATTAGTTACAATACTGTATCTATACCATTGTGCTTTACCCATTTTGAATGATTTTATTGTTTTAATGCATTTTGGACAATATAACTTAAATGTTTTTATATACATTCATTGCGATCATCTCTCATTTTAAGGGAACAAATATCTGATGAGATCTTAATAAAGTTTGAACCAAGTCTTTTAAAATGGTGCCTTCTTCTCAAATCAATGAGGAGTTTAAAATAATACAGTCTGTGATGGATAAAAGCTACCCACACTGCATTACATTATACAACACAGTATACAGTGCTTTCATTTCAGGATTATTCAATATTTAGGAGGATTTTCATTTCATGTGAAGTTCTGTAAGGAAAATCACAGAACGGTTTCTGTGTCTTGAGAAATGGATTAGGTTTCATGAGCAAAAACAACCTCAAGATGAATTAATCTTGAAAGATGATTTCATGAGGGTCATCAGGAAAGCTTGAATTTCTCATGTGGGACTTTACCACTATTAGCTAATTATATTGAACATACTGTACTGTAGTCCTGTCAATTGAAATTCACCATTTTAAAGATACACTGTGATAATAGAGCTTTTAAATATTCAAGTTAAGGTTACAATACTGTGTACTATGTGCTTGATTAATGTATTCTTAGTCTGTGGTGATATCTTTCTCATTTACACCAAAGGTGAATAAATGGAAATGTCTCACCACAGCCATTGGTTTCTTTAGGTTCTCCATGGGTAGTAAGGAGACAACACTAATTTGTATTATAAAATGATTAATTCCTTCCATGTGTTAATACTACTTTCTAAAAACTACAGAACTTTGAAGATAAGAAGCACCTCTGGTATGGTATCTGCATTTAATAACATGATAAACATCACTACTGTAGGTGTTCACTTGGAGAATAACAAACAAAATATCTTAAATGGAAACTATAGAAAATTATTTGAATGTCAAAAACTTGAAATTCTTGAGGTGCACTGACCAAAGCAAAATAAAATAATATAAAATAATTGAAAATATTGTTCTGGTAAACTTTAAAGGAGTCATTTGTCATCTGACAGTTTCCAAATGTACTACTATAAATCTGAAACCTGCTGTAGGCCTCTACTTTGAGTAAAGAAATTAAAGGTGGCAGAACAATTTAAACACCTTAAACAGTAAGGTGTTTGGTCTTGGTTTAGATTCATTGCTCCGTTTAATTTAAATATATCCTTGTCAATATTACCTGGATTATTTCACCTTTTTTCCACATGAATAATGTAACTTAGCCAATAATGTTTATCTATGTGCCTCAGGCTAAAAGCTGAGGCCTTCCAGTTTAGCTGCCACCACTGCCCTTCAACAACTCACAGGAAACAGTGTCAGGTGTTTCAGAAGGTAATTGCAAAATGATGGTGTGTGTCTGCTTGTTATGCATGCCCTGGTTATAGCAGAATTATGTCAGAACTTCAGCAATTCTTCCTGCTGTCACTTATCCACAAACATGCTATAAATCTGAATGTTTTCTGGATAGCTGTCTAAATGTGCATATAAAATATCTATTTTGTAGGTGGAAATTACAATAACCATTTTCTTTTTCTTCATTCAGAAATGGTGTGATCCAGCTGCTTTGGCAAGAATAGCAGATCAATTTCCATCAAGAAAATACAATTTGACACTACAAGTCTTATATGAGAGGGGAAGTGAGGAGTGCCATTTGGATTCTTCCTACTAAAGTAGTTCCTAAGAGACTTAACTGTTGCTATGATAAAGCAATTTCTAAGACTTATTTTTCATAACATGGCTGCAATCACTTCAGATGGACAGCAAATATGAAACTTGTGCCTTCGTGAAGTCGTCTCTCTGATCCTTTCAATAAGAAATACTGATGTTCTGACAATCAAAGTTTTCCAAGATTTGTTTGATTACTAGCTCAACACATACAGTACTGTACGTATCCAGAGTAGCCACCTATTAAACACATTGTTAATCCCGTGGGTCAGAAAGTGTTATGAAATACAGCAATGAATGCCACCAGAAGATCTTCCCCCTTTAGTCAAAACATAGGCAAGATACTTTGACATCAGAACCCAACAAAAAGGAGGTTATCTGACGTTCACAACATCATCAAACACATCTCTAAATAATAAGTAGAGGTGGATCTCTGTTAGAATTATTTTGTTATATTTTGGGAGGCAGTGAATATGTACTGTACATATGCTGTACTGTAAATATAAAGTTCTAAGTACTGTATATACCATATGAATATATAAATATAAATATATAGCTGACAGTTGAACACATACTCAGAAACCCATATGTCAAATAAAAACTGTTATATATCCTTAAATAGTATTTAGCTTAAGCTTTAGAGCATCAAGATTTCTGATAAATGTTCTGCCCCACAATTTTTCAAAACAGAATAACTCAAATGGAACTATTCCCCTCTGGCCTGAACTAACATTTTACTTCATTAGTACTGTAACCACCTTCAAATTAAGAAAAAAAAGTTAATTACAAAACCTACAATTTGTACTCCATTTAGGGCACAAAAAAATGTTTTTTGTAAAAAAGACAATGTTGCAAAAACACCATTTTCATCATTTCAGTGAATGAAACCAAAAGAAAACCAAAATGGTCTGTATCACGCACCTGAACATTTACTGTCAATTTAAATTCGACAAACAACTATAACAATAAAACCTCTTTGTTTGGGAAACAGGAAATTTGATCATATGCAGTATCTGACCATATATTCCTCTAATTTTTTTTTTCCAATTTTCATCCTTGCTTTTGGCTCACAGTCTTTGAACCATATTTGCATTAGTTTGGAACAATCAGATAACATGTTGAAGCCAAAAAAGTGAGAATACACAGACGGCTTGCAAATGAAAGTATGATGAGAAAAAGTATTAGATCACGCTTGTTGATGAACACACTCATTCATTTCACATCTTGCACTGTTTGCCACTGCTGTCAGTTGGGAGCCTACTGAAAACTTAATACGTTCCCACAGTGGCTTGTAATGTGAAGGGGCTGAATTGTACTTATCAAAGCTGCAATTCATTGCTCTCCATTTTTGCATTATGTTTGAATGGTTCGGTCATTTTAAAATAGCAAATTGAGCTTTCTTGCATCAGACTTTCCTTATGAAAGGCAGAGCCCAATGCCTCTCACACACACGATCAAGCTTTCACATCCTGGAGAAATTTTAACATTTTTTTCTTGACACAACTCAACTAAATTATAAAGGAGTGGAAGCACAGGTGTCAATCAATCTCTAAAATGAATTCCTTGAATGGATGTATATGACTATAGCCTGCAGGTTAGCCGCAGGCTAATATCTATTCTGCAGCTCATAGGCACATATAATTACCACCTGAGATAGTTACAGTACATCTCAGTCCAGTTTATTATTTATCCAAAGACACTTTCATCACAAGTCAGTTGTTAATCTTTTTTTGGAATAAATCTGTGTAAAAATGCCATGACACCACCATGCAGTTCACTTGGGCAGATGGTGTGGGATCCTCTGTTTTAGAAAAAGTGACATGAGCTCATGAGCACTCAAATTTCAGAGCCACACAGATCCTGTCATACTAACCAGGCCAGGCCTTCTAAAATAAAAGAAGCAGACACTATTCAGGGTCAGTGGGAGTAATGTTGCCTACTGTAGCATGCTCAATGCCAATTGACCACTGTTACTTCTTCTTTCTCCACCACAGCAGCTTCAGCAGCTGTAGGTGTATTTGTGTCACAGATTAGATCTGCGATGGTCTCTGTGATCCCATCAGTCATGGCACCAATGTGACAAATGCAGCTCTGTCTCTACGGACATTCGTGCCCACACTTAGGGTTTCACAGCTTCAGACAGTGCCACTAATCAGAATTCTGCTAAACTAAATGGGAAAATTCAGTCATTCAGAGACCTTGTTTTCTGTTTTCTGAATACTGGTACAAATGTGATGAGCGCAGCTCTGTCCCCTTCAGGATTTGGTCATGTCTACTCTATGCCAAAAGGCTGGTCCTGATATGGGGAATTCCTCTTTTTCTGGTTCCTAGAGGGGGACATCACCTTCTGTAACAGGCTTAGTAACAGTGAGGTTAGAGCAAATAGGAATGATATCACCGCAAGCCTTCAGACATCTAAAAAGTTGCCAAGAGATGACAGAGCCTTGGCCAGCTAATCCCAAACCCATCCCCAGTGGCACTGGAAAATGGGTACTGCTGCAGTAATTACAGTCACAGCTGACAAGTGACATGATCCAGGCTGTTCCATAGCAGTCCACCTGAGCTCAGAGCAAGTATCTTTATTTCTTGGGCCATCCAATGTTTCAAATGATCTTTCTCTTTTATGTTTAAATTGTAAATCTCTGCTTACATTTAAAATGCAATTCGAAACAAACAGTTTTTGGCCGAATCTGTCACATAAGGATACTCTTTGGGCTGACCTGAAAAGAGCACTAAACTGGCTGGGTATTTTCTACTGTTAACTGGAACAAAGACAGCCTAGATTAAGTGCTAATTGGAGGGCAGGCAAGACTTAAACTGCACAGCTCAGCAGATGCCTGGCAAGCCAGTAGGACTCACTGCTGTGTGGTAAATGCAATTATACAATGAAATTATTCTTTTCAGTGGGCTATGATAAAATCCCTGTGGCAATATCCTACAGTGCGGAACTACACGGCTTATTAAAGGTAAACATATTACTACTTCTTATGTTCTTACTTCACTTGGATTTTCAATTTCAGAAATGAAACACACCGCTCTCTCTGCCTACTGGCCAAATTAGCCATTTTCAAGGCTGAACACAATTGTTACTCTCAGTGTTAAGGTAATGAAGAAATGTTTGTCGCTGAATAAAAAGTCACTTTTATTTATTATTCTCACATCCGGGTTGAGAGCAGTTGTGCTCTGTTGCCCTTCTGGACAAGTGTAAGATAGTGAGGAGGCAGATGCCCCAGTCTAGGTGAAGATTTACAAAAAATCTCACCACTTCTACTGAATGTACCGTAGCAAAAGTTGTTTGTTCCCTATGCTATAGTAATAGAGATCAAGTAATCAATAAAACTAGATATCCATATCTTAGACATTTATGTCTAACTTAAAACACTTAAACCCTTCATTTTATGAAAGAGATTCACTCCTTTTAATTTTATTAAATGAAAACTTCCTATTCACTTAAGGGCTTTAATTGTAAGTACAGTGATCTGAGATAATGCATACATAAATCATAGCAAATGAAGGTCAAATATACTACAAATAGTTCAGGTGGATACCTGCGTCAGCACATGTAGGCTGCAAAGGAACAAGTAATAGGTTTATTCCATGCTGAAAAGAGAAGAAAGAAAACACAACTTTTCAGCAGTGGAACCTTCTTCTATTTCTCACAATAAATGGTAAATCATTTGAAGTAAACAATATTAAACAAACATGTACGGAGCAAAGGAAATCAGGAACAAAAATGGATAAAGAAGATAAAATAGCACTGTTTAAGATAAACAACATGGAGGTGGCATACTACGCCTGCTAAGCATTCACATTTTTCATGCCTTGCCACGATGTCTAGATACTGTACATGTCTAGACTTCTTGCCTGTAGCACTAGCAGGAGATGGTGATGAGAAAACAGAAGCCATTATGGAGGATAAGACATTTTGAGATAAAACTCACAAAAATGGTTAATGCTGTGAGTAAAATGCACACTATAAAATAGAGTATAAAGACAGCTGAGCAATGGATTGGTCGAAATGTGGGCAAGACCATAAATACACACATACAGTAGCTTGGCATGCTTTTGTTGTAGCAGAGAGAGGGAGTATCCCGTAACCTAAATCCAAATCATAAGGCAGGTCCGTGGTCAGAAGGAGGGCAAAGAGCCGTTATCCTAAATGTCGAGAAATGTTGAGAAATCTAGTGACGAGAAGACTAGAGCTCTGCGAGGGAACCTCAATAGTGAGCATGGAAAGGCGCAGTTGAAAGACTTAAGTAGGGAGGAAAGAGGAAAGTGGTTGGATAATAGATTAATTGCGGTGATCAGCGCACGTTTGAATGTGGTGGCAGGTGACAAAGGCATAAATTCATTGCATGCATTATCACAAAAATTAGTAAATTCAATGCCAAAGGAGGAGTTTGTCCATTGTAAAGTTCAGTATAAAGCATTGAACACATGAACCTGGCTAGTCAGTTTCAGATATTTCCAGTCTCTACAGTTGTCAGTGGTGTCTCCACCCAGCTGGGGACGGTTTATCTGTTATCCCTGGGGCTGTGCATGCCCCAGACTATACATAACACATGTACAGTAGAAAGCCATTTATTCACATGCAGAAAATTGTGCCTCATGTCACTCATCTTTCCTATCATGGATTTTGGGGCACAAAGTTTTCCCTTAGATGTTTTGAAATACACATTTGAAATGCCTCATCAAAGAGTAAATATATCATCTGGCTTGGCTTTGATGATTCTTTTAGAAATATAGACTTAAATAATTGAGTTCAGATACTTCCTTGGTTATACACATATTTCAGACAAGAGCCCTTGTGTTAAGCTGAAACACGCATTATAATAAAAGATCCCAGTAATAAAAGCTGCTTTTATTCCCCTTTGGCGTGAAAAAAAGAGCGAAGTTCAAGGATTCTGGATTGCTTTTAGCCAATTAGTTAATGCTTAAATAAATCTGAACCTAGGCACTGCACTCTCATCATACACTGACCCTTCTTCCAATCTAATTGAGGGCTGCTCCTACAAGGCAGCCTCCGGCTGAGTAGAAGTACTTGGCACATCTTTACAAAAGGATGCCCCGAGAGGAATAGTAACAATTGCATTTCATCCCTCTTTTAATAACTGCTTCTTCTACTTACAGGCTCACTGCTGTCTCAGCTCCTCACATTTTGCATTAATTAAAACAGACAACAAAGACAGCGCTCTGGATCAATAGCAGTAACATGATCCTTGCGTAAGCACATGTGTGGCTCCAATGACCTTCATACAAAACCTCAAAGAGCAGTTGATTCTTGTTAGATCAGTCTGCTGGCTAGGTCTCAGAAGTTGCAGTCATCTTCAATAAGCACAATGCACACTGGACACAACAGACATTATTGAATTATTTATTTAGTAATTAAATTGGATTGTGGTTTTATTAATAAAGAATAATAACTGTTACACCTTGGTCTACAAGTGTTTATGCATTGGTTAGCGCTGGAAATAACTATGTACTGTATACCATATAATAGATTAAGTCTCTTGCACCCTTGCAGTTCAAGCATTTTTTAATTCTTTAAATAATACACAGAACCTATACACCACAGCTTATTTTTAAGAAAAAAAAAAGGATGAAAAACTCTGCTATGCCCGCTCGAACCAGAGCTTGAAGCCCTTGGTCTCCTTGGAAACTGAATGCATTTCTACAAGAAACTGGATTTCACCTGGGTCTAATTGCACTCACTTGGGTCGGTTGTCCCTTTGACCAATTAATGGGTGCTTAAGCCATCAACCCCAGGACTACTTAAACCCTGCTCTGCCACTGATCCGGTGCTCTGTCATTGAGCTAACTTCAGACAAAGGTAGTGCACTCAGCAATACTGACCTGTGTCATAGAAGATCCTCCCAATAGATTCCTAGTCTATCCTGAACCTGTTCTGCCTGTCAGTTACCTGTCTCTGTGAAGCCCCAGATCAGAGGCATGGTCCCCTGCCAGAGATGCTGGCTCAGTGTCTGCATCTACTCTGAATGCTGTGTTCGCATCCTGATCCTGATTGTCATCATAGTTCATATACATAATAAAATATATATAAAGACTATAATGAGATTTGAAGCCTAGTTAATGTGAGGATTTTCACATGTTCTGATTCCTCAAATGTGAAAATAGGTGCAAAATTTCCTATGTAAATGTATTTTATGTACAGTAATGTCTTTTTAATGCAAAGGCATCCCAGATCTCTAAAATTAGATATGAAAGCAGAAAAGGTAGCAGGGCAAATTCCAGAAACAATCCCAAAATCAAATTGAAGAGAAAGTATTTCATCTTAATTTAACCCAATCTAGATTTTCAGTATTTCAAATGCCAAATTGAAAAATAAAATACAAAAATTAAAGTTCAAATGATAGTACAAAAATGGATAATAAAGTTGAAGTATCTAGGTCTAGAAAAATTATAACAAAGAATAACAAAGAACCAATCCCAAAAAATCTTTGTAAAAGATTCAGATGTTACAAGTTATACTGGTTTACAACTTCAGGAAATTAGACTACAGTATGAAAGAATGAGACAGGATTTAAGAGAAGCAGAATGGGAGAGAATACATTCAGTACGAAATCAGTGTAGAGCGAATAGCTAAGATTCTGCTTGAAACACATAATAAGTTCATCCCAAGAGTAAATACATCAAATGTTTTGTTCCCTAACCATCATCCACGGGTCTGTGGTGATCAGAGTAATCCGATTTAACACCAAAAGCATCCTTGCTCCAGACTAACATCCTGTCTTTGAAGGCAATGAAAAGTGCACCAGCCATCTCATCAGCTACAGTGCATGACTCCAAATGTATACAGCACCTTTATGCACTTCAATGCTTCACAAAAATATATGTTGAGGTAATGAATAAACAGTTCACATACTTTAAGGTGTGCACATTACAAATGTTTGCACCGAGCTAGAAAAGAACAGCCTAAATTGTTGAATTAAGAAATAGAGGAGGAGACAGAAAGGGCAATTGTGTGGTGTTGCTGTCTCACAATTCTTGTGCTTTTAATTCAGTTCCAGGCTGCGAATCTATGCATGGAAAAGGGTTCCTGCCACAGTCTGAAAGGCATGTTTAATTGGTGTCTCCAAATGACCCTGCAGATGTACAGTATGTGTGTGTCCTGTGATTTCAGCCAGTGTGTACTGTAGTCCCACCTTTCACCCTGTGCCTGCTGGATAGGGCTCACTATGATCCGGTTACTAAAAATGGGTGAATATGGAGAAAGAAGACACTTTCTAAAACTGTAGTGGGAAATATAACTTGCAGGGAATATGGGATAGGAATATGGAAAATATTCAACTATATTCACTGCAGCTGTTGTAAAAGCAGCTTAACGAGCACTTAACCCTCTAGTGCTCCTATGCTCCTCTTTCTCTGGGCTATATATTTCTGGGTCTTTCATTCACCTTCGCTCAGCATTGACGTTCGGATGTCCTGAAACCCACCTAGCACCAGGTCGCCCCACGTCCGCTACCTGAGGGCATAGGTTTCTATACGGCATTCCCTGAACAGCTGAGCCCAGGCTAACCCCTGTCTGGCCACTACACATACAGGTAGGGTCTTTTTCGCTCTTCTGCCATTCCACGGTTCGTCCCTTCCGACATCCCTGACATCTAGTGTGCCCCTCAGAGCAAGCAAAGAACCACTTCCAAACCTAAAGTTTTAGTACACTTTGGAGCTACCACAGCCCAATAGCTATTGAGTACACATTTTCTGCAGCTTATATTTCTTTCTTGTTTACAGTTCCTCAGTTTGTGCTAATGCTGTATTTGTTAAGGCAGATAAAGGGATGAGATCCATATTTGTTCATATGATCTGACCTCTGGCTGTCTCTGCCCAATATTTTGATAATCAAGAATAGAATAGAACTCTGGCTAGTCATAAGCTTGCATCACATAGTTCAATACAACCCCCTGTGAAATGAATTGCAAACAAATGCAAAAATCTTCTTTGAAAGGTTGAGTGAGAAAATAATATTTCAATAAAGGCTAAAGTAAACCAAATGTATGATAAATATTACAACAGTAAAGAATGAATGACAATGTCATATACTGTACCGGGGAAATCGTAAAGGGAAATAGCTGATGTATTTTTCGGCCAGATACCTGTACATTATATCAAAGGAATGCAATACACTGATTTGCTAAAAAGAACTGAATGATTTTGGTCTTTTGAACACAGAAGACACAGACAGGACCTGATTCAAATATTCAAAATCCTCAAAGATATTGCCCAAAGTCAACTCAACAGACTTCTTCAGAAATAAAAGTGAACCAAGAAGTAGAGAATATGAATGGAAAGAAAGGAGGTGTGCATTTAAAACTAAGGATAGGAGGCACTTTTAAGGCAACAGACTGAGGCAGACAAGAACTAGCAATGCAGCTATGCTGTCGAAGCCAGGACTCTGCTTCATTGGATCAATTAACCACTAACAATAAGATGAGCTAGATGGGTCACACAGCTTCATTTTATTCGCAACCATTCTTGCATTTGTACTGTACTGTATATAATAGCTTGAGGTAAAAAAGGCCTACTTTACTGCATCACAGTTACTGTAAAATACTACAGAATCTCATGGGTTAACAAAATTTCAATCTTACCATTAAACAATTGTACAACTACTTTCTGGGGGCGAAATTTCATAAACGTTTATGGACATTTTGCACATCTTCTCTTCTCTCTTTCTCTGCTGTTTTGAAAGCTTTCACACTGCTGAAATATTTATCGGTCTCTCAGAATCAAAACAAATGTCTCAGAAATTGTGTTATCTGGGTGTTTACAGCATGATGTTAATTACTTCATGTCATTCAATTTGGCAGTTCATTACTGATGCCACGTGAAAAAATTACTTTCCCCACATGAACACTTTGAACCTTGTAGATCCACTATTATCTCTGCTAGACGTTTTAATGGTTTAGCGATACCTGTTATGTCCCACTTAACAAGGGACTGGAATTTTCAAATAATTATGTGTCTGTTTCAGTTTAGCAACATTAACTGAATATTCTCTTTTTGTGTGAGCAGTACAGTATATAATGAAAATAGATTCCTACACAATAAGCTTAAGGGTTTAGGGCACAGTGCTGGAACATATTTAGAATCAATTTCATCTCAGAATCATAAGTTATTCTGACAGGGAGCATGGAGCAGTTCAGGAAACACTAGTTTAATGATGTCTTTAACCTGCAAGTAATTGACCTCTGTATTGGAAAAAAAGTCTTAAAACGCCGCAGGCAGATGATTATAGTTTTGCTAGGCTGACAAGTCATACATCATTTTTGATCAGAACAACATCTAAAAAATAGGAAAAATGGGAAATATAAAACACTTGTTTCAAATGAAAAGCTAGCCTTATTGCGGTACATATCAGGCACTGATATTGTATATGACAGATAATAAGAAAGGAATATACATGAACCAGAATCTTGTTTTCTTGACAATGTAATGTAAAACAGCAGTGTCAGCACAAGTGAGAAATCACCAGAAGTGTTGACAAACTATGGCCTCACCCTTCTCATTGGGGAAAAGGAAAGACACTAACATGAAACCCACACTTACAAGCACTCTGTGTCAAAGAATTGATTATAGAAATAATAATGTCCAGGTATTAGAGAGGGGTGATTTTAAATCCAGGTGAATTCTGTTGAAAAATATGTTCATTTAAAAATTATCCACAATGGTGTAGATAATAAAGCATAGGTTACATTAAATATTTAGTGAAACTCCCAAACATTTTCCAGGAAGGGACCACAAAATTTCTTTGAGAGGATAACACAAGATGACCATCGCTATCCTTCTCAGTGGCTAGCTATCAATGTTTTCTTCCTTGACCAAGTGCAGGACATTTGGTGCACTGTAATATATTTTGTATTATATTCTACATGGTTCTTCAGCCATGTGTTGGCTTAGAAGTGTGAAAACTCAAGTAAATCATACACACATGCCATTGTCTATCTACAGTATGCCACAGTTTTTAACAAGGTATGGTCTGCCAATACATGACACCCAAGTTCGTACGAGTACTCTGAACTTTAAGCAATTTGTAAAATTCAACCAGGCTACCTAGGACTAGGACTAGAATTATCCTTTGGATAGTGTAATGGGATTACTTAAAATATAATAAAAATAAATATCCAATATTTACTTTTGGAAACATGGGGGTTCTATGAAACTGTGTAGATATTTTGTGTTCTTAATGTCACCACAGACCTCTCATAATGGATGAATTGTCAGTAATTTTCATAAAACTTCATAGCTCAAGAAATTGAATGTTTATAGTTAGCTTTCTTGATACTATTCCTATGGATTATTTTCTTTGACCAATTTGCAGCCTTTACCTTTTTTTGAGTTACTAAGGCATCCTCAGAGGTGTAACCTAAGCAAGTTTGTCAGAGATTGCTAATTACAAGGTGAACACCTTCCTATGAGTGTCTGGAGACAGAAAACCTCCGGAGATTCACAGGATTACGCCAATGGGATTTTAAGAAGCATACAGAGAAACTGTGGCAGCTCAATAAATATGGTTGTCAATACATTACATCTGTAAATCCCTAGGTCTATTACATGAAAGAGACTTATATTTATTAGCATGTCATTACTTTTTAATAGAAAACGAGAGGGAAAAATTGAATGCAGATATTTAAGCATCACAGAGACCATATGCACCCCCTGTTGTTGAGCATATGGGACTTGTTTCCACCATAATTAGACTGGAGCATTGAGTTTTCCTTTTGGAATTTAGGGGGAGGGTTAGAGGGAGGTAACAAAAAAAAATCTGCCATATGTCTTCTCCGGGAAGCTCCACATGGAATTCTCTGCACTGCCAGTTTCAAATAAAGCTATGCTGATACAAATGTGTGTGGTGTGTGTGTCAATTAATGTAGCGAATTCAAGACTATATCATGTATGTGTCTTTGGATGGCAGAAGATTTAATTAAAATGTAAGGTTCATCTGCATAGATTATTGCTTGCTTTGTGAACCAACATTATTGGGACTTAATGACAGTATTGCGTGTAGATTTGGAGACACTGGGGGGAGCAAATCTGAAGCTAGTCTGATTGATCGATCTGAATCACTGACTAGGAGCAAGAGACATTATATGAAGGCCCAGGTGTCATCTTTGTTAGTACTGCACAGCAAAATTGAAAACCTCTGAGGGTAAAAAGAAAAATGTTGTTGCAATAATGACAAGTCGGAGAGTAAAAATCAAGTCCAGGAGCAGAAATTGTTGTGGCAGTAGGAGCTCCAAGTGATATAAGCATATTGGCTCCATGTGCAGATTGTCATTAACTTCTAAAGGCTGTCAGCAATACACACAAAGACATCCTAAGTAATAAAATGCCACTGGCATAACTGTTACCACGCCGGTAATCCTGAGAACCTGTGCACAACAGATAAATTAACTGAAAGACACCATGAGACCCAATACTAAGAAATAAATGACACGCAGCAGGATACATGGTTTTGAAGTGTGTGGCTATTGTCAGAAAAAAAAACAGCAAACCTCAACATCACAGTTAGTGTTACAACCAGTGAACATGACATACAGTACTGTAGCTTCCAATACAGCAGAAATGTGAAGTATTTGAGTTCTGAATGTCTATGTCCATACTACTAATATGGAACAAGCTACAGTACATACTGTAGCTATGTTGTTGAGGACAATACCCAGGCTTCTTTCAGGAAATGGCTGGATGGGATCCTTGGATTCAATACGCAGGTTATTTAACAGGAGCAGGCTCCTCTCATTTGAAACCTGTTCTATAATCTTGTTCAAATATCTTGATATAAATCTAAAAGTATAATCAGCCATTTTAAAATGATATACTGAGTGGCATCAAAAAAGAAACAAATGTTATGGGTTGCAATATTAATTTTTAATGTCTCTCAGTGTATTCATTTAAATGATGAGTGTTGTGCATTATTCGTAATGTCTCAATTTAAAAATTATCATTGACTGGGAGGCAATCAAACCTCCTGACCCCTTTGGATGATCCAAAATCAACAAATCCGAAGACAAAAGCGCCTCATAAATTAGTATTAGCTTAATTCATGAATGGATTCAAAGTACTTTGCTGCTTGTAGAACTGAAATACATAGGTCTTACCACCAGATAAACAACATTAAAGGACTACATTAGATTTAATCATTGTTGCATTTATTCAGCTTTAGAAATGGTAAGAAGATTTTTTTATTCTTCCGCCAATTATACCACATCGCAGTAGCTGAAGTTCTTGAAAATGTGTTCCGTTTTTTATGTAGTTATGTAAATTATATTTAAACACTATTTACTGATTTTAATTATTAACACTACCCTCAAGAACTCAAAATAATGCACTGCTGCATTCCCCGTAAGAACATACTGTATGTGTTTTATTGAAGACTTACAGCACTAGGCTCCCACAGCTGCATCTTATTACTGCCGTTTTATTCCCACTAGACCTTTTTATCCACCTCTGAAAAAAGATTGTATTAATTATTTAATAAAATCAAGAGCAGCACAGTACCAACACACATTCCTGTAGAGCTGTTGAAGCCCTTGTTCAAGACAACTGATTCAATCAATAATTTGACACAGATTAAATATACATTAACACAAAAAAACGTTCAGTCTAATTTTAAAACTTGCCAAGTCTTGAACATACAAGCATGACAACTGACCTATGATTTGTGTTGAAATCAATGGCTATGATTTACTTGCACCATTTAAAAATGTGTTCAGATGACTGAAGTAATATTAATTTGGGTCGCAACTTGCCACATTCAGTATAAAGACTTATCATCAGCTTCAATAAACATCTGCAAATTGATTTTACTAAAGCATATGAAACTGTGGTCCTAATTTACAGGTATTATAGACATTTTACAGATTCAAGACTAGATGCTAATTAGGCTAGAGCTTGTCCTGGTCTTTGCAGAGACTGACTGAGACATGACTGAGAGTGAGTAGCTACCTACCTGAATGGATTCTAGTACACTGTAAGGAATGTTTCCAGCCACACTTGTATCCATTTACACAGTAATTAAGGTAAAGTAGCTTGGTGAGGGAAACAACAGCAATGGACATTTAAACGTTGTGGTTCTTCTCCTGAAACTCCAACTACCTTGTGGTAAAGTGTCTGCATTCCTCACCACTATTCTACACTGTCCCCTATCACTATCTAAATATGTAATTATGTAAGGGTAAATTTGGCCAGCTATGACAACGACTGGGGCAATAATGTAAATGAGATTCAGTGGAATGAGAAAGAGAAGACCCTGCGGCACCCCAGGCCCAATACAGTAGATCCCTGCAGTAAAGCAATTCTCCAGCTAAAACCTGCTAACCACTACAATAATCTGCACTGGCCATCAGGATACGTGTTTTTGTACAAAACAGCAAACCCACAGTTAAGAAATTCTGCACTGACATTTGACATTTTGCTCAGATTTTCCAAAACAAGCTGGTCATTACAATTATTTACATGTTTTGAAAAAGATAAGTACATTTTCAGTGACTGCTGACCTCCAGGAAATCGTTACAGTATATTTGATCAAGTAACAAGTAAGAGGTTTATTCCCTGCTGAAAAAAAGGAAGAAAGAAAACACAACGTTTCGGCCGTGGAGCCTTCTTCAGGCGTCCCTTCCTTTTTTTCAGCATGGAATAAACCTATTACTTGTTCCTTTGCAGCCTACGCATGCTGACGCAGCTACCCACCTGAACTTTTTTATCAAGTAACATGTAACAAGCCCCCAGTTTGATGGGAATCGTGATGTAGCACATGGTGAAATTACATTTCTTTATTGTTCAAGTTTATTATTTTACTTTTATTGTTTGTTGTTTGAGTTTGATAAATTAATTCTAAGGTCCAAAAATAAGTAGATTGGCAGTTGTTATTAATATATAGAAGCTTTGCTGTTCTTCTACCGGGATTCAATTACAAGCATTCACTGAGTCAGGGCATACACAGCATCGCTGCCTAGACAGTGAAGAATCCTGCGACACCAAAGACCTTCTTTGACATGTTCGGTGCACTACTCACTCTTACAGTATACGCGTACAAAGGAGTTACTGTATAACACATGAAGAAAAAAACAAAGGTCTTTGAAGTATCATTTTAGAAAATAAAGCTGCACTCAGTCAGGTCTGTTTTTGAAACAATTTTGTTTTCTGTCACAGTAAACATTTTGTAGTGTTTGAAAAATATTTGATGTTGTTTTAGAGCTTCTCTTATTCCTTTTCATGATTTTGTACCAAGTGGAAAGAAAACACTTCTTCAGAAGCAAATATTGTTTCGATTAAAGTTATCTGATTTGTACTGCCGTTAGTTCTGAATGCTTTTGAAAGCAGCAGGCAATGAAAGCACTGACTTGTGGCTTTCTTGAGGGAATTTATTAGCAAAAAACACATAATTAATGAAAAAAGGCTTGTTTACAAAACAGACTCAGTAACGTTTTAACTGTTGTATTTATAGCTCTTATATGTGTGTCACATAAGGCTTGCACAGCCTAAGTGTGTGTTTGCTAATTATTTGTAAAGGGAGACTGAACACTAGTTAACAGACACACACACATTCTGTATAGTAAGCCTATGGCTGCTGGTTAAATGGAGAGGTAAAGAAAAGAAAAAGCTTATGGCTTCAGATAGCTACAGTACTGTATGTGGATGTTATGAGAAATAGAAAGGAACCGAATATTCCAGTATTTACTGTTCACAGTGTTATATCCTTTATCACTCTTTCGAATTAAAAAGCTTTTGAAGGTAGACTTAATTTCTCCATTGAAAAATTTGACTGAAAACTCCAGTAAATATTTTCTAATTTAAGAAGGAGAGTAGCTAAAAGGCCTCTTATGCAAATAATCATAATTATTAGAGTAGTTCAGTTGGGCAGCTGCGTCAGCATGCTTAGGCTGCAAAGGAACAAGTAATAGGTTTATTCCATGCTGAAAAAAGAAGAAAGAAAACATTTTTCGACTGTGGAGACTTCTTCCGGTGTTCCTTTGCATAATTATTAGAGTTCTAACATTACTCCAATCTCCCATTGAAGGTGCTTGTCTGTAGGTAACACTCTCAGTCTGTTTGCATACATGTTGTGACATACAGTACAGAGCCTTGGAAAAGCACAGTTTTCACATTTAGTTGCTGTAAAGCTTGTAGTCATGACACTTTGAAGCAGAAACTAAAATGTATTGCATGCACAACCTCACCTACACATTCAAAGCAAAACACAGACATTAGTAAATAAATATCATGAATGAAATAAGTATTCCGACCCTTTTCTGTGGTAAATCTACGTTAATTTAGCTGCACAAAATCACCTTAACAAGCCACACAATACTTTGAAGTCTGTTTACAATAATAGTGGTTAACCTGATTTCAGAATAAAATCTTCTTTGAAGGCTGCCTTGGTCAGGTATTGAATTTCAAAGATTCAATCATGAAGATCAAGGAGAAATCAGGTTAAGATAAGATCACTTTATTAGCCATACTGTATATAATTTCTTGCATTAGGGATTTGTCTTTTTGCATACCCCAGTTTTCTCTCCATGATACACACAGGTGGGGAGAGAGAAGCTTGGGGTCAGAGCGCAGGGTCGGCCATTTATACAGAGCTAATGGAGCAGCTGGGGTTAAGGGCCTTACTCAGGGGCCCAATGGAGTAGGATTCCTCTGCCGGCCACAGGTGCAGACCCTTAGCCACAGTGCCAAGGAAGGCACCATGAGGCTAAGGTTGAACAAATTACAGAAAACACTCTATGCTAAATACTGTAACATAAAAAATATGAAATACATGTACTGTACTAAAATGTAAATTTCAAAAGCATTGATGGTTCTCACCAGAAAGTTGTAGACCACCGTTTGCTAATTTAAAGGAGAGTTAGCCATGGATGTTGTATTAGACTGCCCTGTCAAAATGTATACATTCATTGTTACCCATTAGTGTTTGAATACTTTTACCTTAGTACCTTACATTTATTTGCTATAAACTTCTTATCTCTGTAAATAGTGGTCTGTGTAACCCCTGTAAACCCATTTAAATACAACATGCTTGCATTCTATATTACACAGCTTTTTTCATTATTTGTAAAATACAATACAAATTCTGCAAGTATTTTATTTGTTGGTAGAAAAGACCTATTTAATACAAATTGCAAGTAATACAGTAAAGTTCCTATTCAAATGTTTGCTACATTTCAGGTACTGTATGCCCAAACATTTATTCTCTGATATCATGATCTGCCGATATCTTTTATATCTTTTCTTCTTTCTAAACTGCAGAAAAATCATAGCAAGAAATCACGCTCTTCAAAACAAATAATGAAGCAAGGGATGATAATATTCTGTGATATGACTTGCTTCACAAAATAGCCTTTGAACTATGGTCTAAATTATATTCTAAATAAGCTTTGGGGAGATGGAGACTGATTAAGGGAAGTCACAGAAGCAGTGAGGATAACCTTACTATACTTGTGGCCACATTTATGTCATGAAGAACAAAATAAAAGAGCATTGTGAGTAGATCATTAAACAAAATCAGGTAAAGGTTAATTCCATGCTGAAAGGTAAAGAAAAGAAACCTATACCAGTTTCTTTGTAGCCTACGAATGCTGACACAGTTCCCCACTCAAACCTCCTCAGTAAAAAAATCTGCCTACTCTGGTAAAGGGTTGTTTTCACAAACAGTCCTGAAGAGATAGTCCTACAACACTTTGAGTTCCCTCTCAAACAAAACTAAACATTTTGAAGCACACACTGGGCTTTTAAGAGAGGAGCCAACTCTCAGGCAGCTGATGAGAAAGAATGCAGGACCAAAAGGGGTCAAATGCTGTACTTTGTCAATAGCTGCAGTCAGGCTGCACATCAAATCACCAAACCAAGAAATCCAAACTGAAAAGGAATGACAATCCAGAATGCACAAATAAAGGAGCGTGCCAGTTGGGTTTCTGCTTGCAACCAACTGAGCAAAGCCATACAAAATGAGATCGGATGTCTTCTTCCAGAGATCTTTTATTACTTAGCAGCAGAGACCAAGCTGAATCTTTACTCACCTCTGAAGACACATATGAAGACTTAGCTGCCTAGAAAACATTAGATTATAATTCCTGAAGCAGAAAATGTCAAAGTACACATTTCACAGCAACTGTCCTTGTTAGACTTCCAGATTGTGAGATTTTGCTAGCAGGCAGCCAGCTATTTAAATGCTACAAATACAATACAGTTTGAACTACAGTATCCACTCATGAGCCTTAGCCTCATGAGCTCAGTGTTGTTAAAAGCCAAATATGGGAAAAAGTTTCTAAGTATCTTCATCTGATAAATCAAATAGGCTGCTTAAGCTGTTGCAGGCTATGCTTATTGATTGCGCCTCACTGCATATACAATTATCAGAGAACAAATGTGGTAAGTTAACATTGATCTCCATTATTAAAAAAAAGTATTCTGTAATTGTTGTTGACTCCCATGAATGCAGCTTAGTTAATATTTAATACTTTACCTATTGCTTTCTTAAAGTAAAAGCCTCATTATCGCTTTGTGGTTCATACTTGCTCTGTGGCAAGCTTTCAGAAATGGCCCATCAATTATTGGAAAGTAACTGTACTCATTCTAGTGAGAATCACAGCAAGCCAGAAGATATTCCAGAAACATACATGTAGGCCGCAAACTGGGACTGAGAGCACACAGCAGTTCTCCCTGTGGATATGACACCATTCCATCACAGAGCTACGGAGAAATGGACAATTCAGAATAGACAATGAAACCTACAGTAGCAAACATGTCTTTGGGATGTGAGAGAGAAATGGAGCAACCAGAGAACACTCAAGCAAAGAATCTCCTGCTGTGAAGCAACAGTGTAACCGCAATGCCACTACATCACCGGTTTTCAGAAACAAGCCTTATTATTTGAAAGTTGCATAGAACATTTCAAGTACAAGCAGCTAAATTATAGAGTAGATGGGGTCTGCATTCGCAGTAGGAAAGGAGATTTATTTCATTAAAGATGTTTTACAACATGTTCAATTGCCAAAATGAAAAGTAGTAATTACATTTCCAATGTTAAATAAAATATTGTGTAAGACTTTAACACTATCTGATTTTATTGATGTTACTTAATTAGAAGTACTGTATACAGGAAGTCAGTATTGAAAAACATATTTCTGTAACTTTAAACTGCTGCTGTTAATATTTTACAAGAATATTAGAATTATAATTCCTTATACTTCTTTAGAACTTTTCTGGACACTCCAATCAAAGCAATTTACAGGTAATGGGGACTCCCCTTCACCACCACCAATGTGCAGCATCCACCTGGATGATGCGACGGCAGCCATAGTGCGCCAGAATGCTCACCACACACCAGCTCTCAGTGGGGAGGAGAACGGAGTTTTGAAGCCAATTTAAAGATGGGGATTCATTTCAATGCCCTGGGACTTTTAATCACAGATAGTCAGGACCTCGGTTTTACATCGCATCCAAAGGAACGACGCCTTTTTGTAGTATAGGGTCCCCATCACTATACTGAGGCATTAGGACCCACATAGACAACATGGTGAGCGCCCCCTACTGGCCCCACTATCACCTCTTCCAGCAGAAACCTTAGTTTTTCCCAGGAGGTCTCCCATGCAGGTACTGTCCAGGCTCACACCTGGTGAGCTTCAGTGGGTGGCCAGTTGTGAGTTGCAGGATGATATGCCTGATGGCTATATTCAATTGTAGTTTATACAATTTGGAAAAGTTTAGAAAACATGAAGTTCATTAAACTCAAGTATGTTTGAGGAGTATGTCTATATGTCTTAAGTTTAATTTCACATCTTGTTTCTCATTACATTAATAGACCTAAGACAAGTTGTCTGAGCACCATTAATTGCTGTGTGACAGCTTCTTTACAATAACAACTGTAAAACAGACAGACTCGTGTACAGAGCTGTTTGAACCACCTCTGAAACCTTACTTTTTAGGTTTTTTAGAGACTTTAAACAGTAGACAATGAATACAATGTTTCACATATCGTCATTATAATGTGGAGTTTAGCATTCCAAATTGTTGATGCAGCAGTAACATGAATATTGTAACCAAAAATTGTTAAAATAAAATGCATTTTTAATATTTTTCAAATTTGAACTACAGTACAGTAGTTCAAAATGCATCTAAAGACCTGATTTCTATATGGAAAACATGCCACAAAAACTAACCCTACATATCATGTAATATTACAAAAAAGATATCACAAGTACACCATTTAATTTAAAAAAAATCTTTGGAAATTTTATGAAACTCCATTTCTGCCATTTTCTAGCTAAAGTAAAAACAATCCATATATATATACATCTTTGGTTGTATTGGAAAAGCTGCTTGATTCTTAGTCGTCCTAGTGTGATCTGGTTCCTCTGTTGCTTACACGACATTTTCAATTGAATGTTTCTGGCACTTTAATTGTCATTAATCTTCATTCATCTTATAACATCTCTAAACGATGTTTACATCAGCTCACTTCTTTCTATCACATCAAGAATCTTATCATCTGCATCCAGTTGATGTAAAATCCTTTGACCCTCTAAAATGCAGGCCTGAGCACAACTGATAAGAAGCAGCATGTAGCTCATTCCGGACACACGCTGTGACGTTTCAATCTGTCCTTTAAAACCCACGTTCACAGGGAAAATCCGTGATGTTTTATCACAAAGGCAAAACAAAGAACTTGTACAGTACATAAAGTACAGTACATGCCTCAAGAGAAATATGATTACAACAGCCATGTGTAAAAAGTTTTGAAGTAATTCATTTAAATCATCAAGGGGGCGACTATGAGCTCCTTAAAGAAATAGAAAAATTAACTTTAAGGTAAGCAATCTCATAAAGCATCTGCTTGCAAAGTAGTATTATAGTGACAAAAAATGTACTGGGTGCAGTTGTGTGGAGGTGAAAGGTAAGCATTTTGTCAATGAAACTTTAGTTGATAAAAAAAAAGACTTGGTGTCTAAAGACTGACAGTTGAAGAAACACTTGGGAAATATGAACATGATTTTGAATCAAAAATTGAGACTGTTTTAAAGGATTAGATAAACTCTAGTTTGTGATTTTTAGGTGGTTTAGCCACCTAATCTTTGAGAGTGAACTGGCTGTGTAGTCAGGGCTCCAAAAAGCGAGCTGTGTTTTTTAAGTCGATAACCGTGTAGAATTTTGTGAATGTGCTGGTTTGTCAAATTAATGACTGCATCACTTACACATAAGAACTAACACATAAGATTGTCTGCTTCCATTGTCTGCTCCTTCACTCCTTATGCAAGATGACAAAGCTGAAACTACTTCCCTCATCCTTATTTTCACAGATATTTCAATATTACAGAAGTTATAGTTGAATAATCACAATGGCATCTTTTGTATAAAAAGGACCCCAGGTATCAAAACAAAAAATGAGAGAGAAGTCATGTGTAGATTAAATGCAATATAGTGTATGCTTATTCATTTTTTTTGGGGGGGGGGGATTCTGTATTCTGTTTTGATCACTATGCTACAGAATTTTGTTGTTCTAGAGGCAGTTCAAAGAAGAACTACTACAGCAACTGCTCACATCAAATACATTTTATACTTTACCTGTGTTCTCCTGTAATGAGCCTGACAGGTAAAGAACAAAAAAGAGAAAATTTAGATTGAACTAAGATTTTGGAGTCAATTTTTGAATGTACATTTACGTACAGTGGTGCAACAAGCAGAGGAAATATTGCACCCAAGATAATTTTTTTTCAGAAATTGTAATAATAAAAAATCCATTTTATAGTAAATATGACAGAAACTGTAATAATAAAGAGAATAAATGAGTTAATTAGTGGAGTGATAAGCTAAGTACTACTGTAATTACTATTGTACCTCATCTCTGCAATTGTAACTACATTTGCACACCTTCCCCAATATACTTAATATAGCATAGATTATTTTTGCATTTTAAGTCCATGAAGTTAATTTGTTGCTGTATTTGTGACTTTTCTTGTCTATTTTATAAATTGTTGTGCTTCGATTTGCTCATTCACTGGAACTCTGACTGAAATTGATGACACTAAAATAATGTTCCACATCACTGTATATAATTAATAGGACTAAATAAATAGATACAAAACAAAAGTAAAGTGCTGATCACAAAGGAAAAATGTTAAAAAATAGAAATAAATTTTAGCTTGAAAATTTGAAGCATAGTTCACATTTATAATGTGTGCACATGGTGTCTTATTTGTATTTCGATCTAACAGAAGTTTCTTCCCACTATGCTTTTGAAGAGTGAGAATAATAGGTGTTAATAAGAAATACAACGAAACATATGCTGATAGACAACATTGCCATCGTTTACTGATTAACACTGGTTGCAGCGAAAATAAGACAGCAGACAAAGCTGAGCCATTATCAGACAAACATCTGAAACTTGTAACCATCAGGTGAGAAAAACCTCTAAATAGAAATGGTTTGGCCAGCTGGTATATTGTTTTATGTTTGCATCAGTTAACCCCGTAACCCTCTAACTTATATAACTAAAATAAAGATATTTTGATATGCATCTACTTTTGCTTTAAGCTTACATCAACACTGACATGGTAAAAGTACCTTGTCTTGGACTCAGGACAATTCAGCGCAATTACATTATTTGCTATAAACTGGATGCTGTGCATGATAAAATTCTAGTCACTTCATCTGTCATGTTTTTTTTTTCTCTGACTAGGATGCAACTTTGCTTTCTTTCCCTTTAAACAATACGCTTCTTGCATGCTTCTCGATTCGAGAAGGCTCATCTGTTTCTTATTCTAGTTTTAAATCTATTTGGAAAAGCCATGGAGCAGTATATTAAGACATTTTAAGACACTGAGACATTTTTTAAGCATTTCATTGTACGTTTCCTTTTTTATAACTTGCATTTGAATAAGGTGAGTTATCAATAAAACAGCATTATTTCCTGCAACATGTGCCCTTACTTACAGAGAACTCCTTCCACCACACAGAACTGGATGGAAATGGATAGCATTTTTTGTAAAGATTTTTTAAAATGTTTGTTAAAAGTGAAAAAAGAAATAAAAACCTTCGTGAGACTGCATGAATCAATGTTTTCTTCTTAGGTCACTAAATGCAATGCTATGTATGGTTCTTTTTTTTTTTTTAAAGTACATTTTCAACAATATCGCTAAATAAAACAGACGGCAATTTCATTAATCTCTACCCCCGAATCTCCTGACAGCCTTTCTTCCTGGTCTCAGCTACTTCCTTCTCTTTTGATGTACAGGGGAGGGCCCTCAGAGGCCTAATGAGACTCGTGTCTGGCATTCAGAGAGGAGAGATCAATCCTGCCTCACATCCTCTCGATTGCCTTGCTTTACAACACCTATTAGGAGTTCTCGGATTAGTGAACAAAATGATAGTGAGGCAGGGATTACAGAGGTTTTATAGGCTTTTACCAAGTGGTAATTAATTACTGGTGGGTTGATGAAGAAGCTGTGGCATGCCTGTGGTTTACTGCACACCTGAGAGACACTCAAGAGCATACTCAGACTCCAGCAGATTCTAACAGCAAGTCTGAGTTAGGGAAGACAAGAGCTTTCATAAACATCTTGGACCCAGAGTGCTCAGCCAGTATAGTGAATTTATGCCAGCAGCTATATCACCCTGCAACTCACAAATGGCAGTCCACTGAAGCTCAGCAGGTGTGAGCCTGGAGAGTTCCTGGATGAGAGACCTCTTGGGAAAGCTAACATTCCTGCAGGAACAGGTGTTGGTGGGACCAGTAGGGAGTGCTCACCTTGCGGTCTGTGGGTCCTGATACTCCAGTATAGTGATGTGGACACTACTGTAAGAAGGTGCCGTCCTTCAGATGAGATGTGAACTAAGGTCCTGATTCACAGAGATTATTGAAAATCCTCTTTTCAAATCATACTCTGTGGGAGTGGTACCCTGGTGTCCTGCCAGAATTCCCGCTGGGGATTAACTATTAACCATTCATGGCCTCTTAATCCTCATCTTTGAATTGGTGTAAACAACTGATAGGTGATGTGTGGTGAGCGTATTAGTGCACATCGGCTGCCATCACAACATCCAGGTGGGGTTACACATGATGGTGGAGGGGAGTCCCCATTTGCTGTAAAGCACTTTGAGTAAGTGTCCAGAAGAGCCCTATATATAAGTGTAAGGATATTATAAGTTCTATCACTCCATAAAAGACTTAAGACTAAACTGGGAAAACAAAAGCTTTTCAGTTTGATTTTTTCAATAGCGATATGTCAGTTTTAAGCAAGGTGGTGAGCTTACACCTGAAAATTATTGCTAAAAATGAAGGATAATAGGCAAACTGCCTGGAGAGTGCGAAAGATTTATACGATGATGATGAGAAGAGGCTACTGACATACAGTGTGTGTTATCATTATTAATGAAAACCAATCAGTTGTTTTACTGTCCCCAGTTAAAACAAAATGTTCAATTGCCGCTGATCTCAAAGTTGTCATGCCAGCAATAATATGAAATCCTAGATACGAATCCTGGTGATAGCTAAAAATTATCAATGGCGATTACAAGCAATAGCTGAAGAGCATAAAACAATAGTAAGGCCCAATTAGATCAGAATCTTAACCCAGTCAACAGTCATAAAACTGGCTGGTGACGTCTGAACACAGGCTTAACAAATATCCATACTGTTGTTTTAAAAAATGTCCCAGTCCACCCACCATATATAACTATTCGTAACACTTAGTAAGTGCCTTGTAAATCATACTGTAGTAGAAATGTTTGGGCTGGCAATTACAGTAATTCAATAAAGGAAATTACTTCTATTGAACAGCAGGTTTTGCTAACTCTTTTTACAGCAGTGCTTATGGTTTTTAAATGTACCTATTATACACAATGCTTCACATTAGCTGGATTTTGAAGTGGATTCAGAAATACTTTACATTGAGTAGAATGCTGTCCGTAAAGCACAACACAACACAAAAAATAGCATATGACAGAAACAAAATGTACAGTGGTTTAATGAACTTGCTCATAAAATTCTGGTTAACTGAAACAACATGTTCCGATGTCAGACAACTTTCAGTTGTGGCCTACTGCATTTCTCGAAAGTGTCTCTGTTTTTCAGTATAGTTTGGACCAACCTGGACCTAAATACCTACTGAGATCAAAAGAGTAATGCACAGTAAGTCAAAATCACCCTCTTGTTAGAATGTAATGATACTGTATAACGTAAGAACATACCTATAAATCTTTGGGGGTGAACAGAAAACATCAAATTGCCCCTCCAGCACATTCTATATTCTGGCTGTGTATCAGCAAATGTACCTCACTTGTGCATTATACTGTAGCTATGTGTCATCTTTAAAAAAAACAGAAACCATGAAAGATTGATATTATTCTCTGATACCATCCCAAAGTTCCGTCGACTGTCAATCACAATTGATGCCAGTTCCAAAAGAAGAAAGACAGAGGGTAGTTGAGATATTATGGTTAGTCAAATGAAAGAGTTTTGATAATGTCACTTATATTAAAAATAAATACACTATAAATAAAACCTTCCTTAAAGGGCAGCTGAAATAATCACAGGCATCTATCAGATTCACAGGAGACAGACTCCATAATAATTGTGCTCCTTCTCTAACTCCTGCAATCTGCATGCCAGCCGCAATTGAAGATGAACAGTTATTGACTGAATAACATCACCTACTATACAGGGCACAGATAAACATCAACATTTCCTAACACAGAATGATGAATAAGTAAGTGATAAAGTATACTTTAAGATCAGCATTGCCCAGCACTAAAACTAAAATATCTTCCCTTTGGTCTTTTCCACATCTCCCAAAAGGCCTATGGACTACATAAATCCTCCATCTTTGAGCCTGAATTAAGCAGGATCAGTGAAATCTGCTATAAATCAGCTGAAACAGCCTAAACATATTACACCCATTACCTACCATGGCAGAGACGTAAATGATTCAGTATTGAGAAGTATTCTGTGTGAAGCACTTTCATTCCCATATAAATAACACAAATGAGAGGCAATTTATTCATCATCAGATTAATAATATTTTCCCTCCAATAATCATCAAAACAAATGAGTAAAGATTGGCCTAATGGAATTTCCTCTTTCTGGAATTTGTCGTCGTTGGCTGTTATTGAAGGATTCGACAAACACTTCCTATAATCTGCACTGATTGCCTATTTTAAATGGAACACCAGTAAAGAGAAACCAGTTGTCACCAGTGGAAAAAACAATCCCTTCTTTAAAACACACATTAATACATGTTAATACGATATAAGCAGTTTCAGAAATACAGGAGTCATCATGAAATGTGCAAATGAAAAGAATGTGCACTCAAGTGGAGGTTATGAAATGTTCCCAATAGACTTTACTGAGTTGGCACCATATACAGTATAAGATCACTTTATTGGCCATATACAATTTCTTGTATTAGGAATTTGTCTTTTTCACATACCCCAACTTGCTCTCCATGAGACACACAGACAGGGAGAGAAGCTTGGGTTCAGAGCGCAGGGTCAGCCATTTATAAAGCACCCCTGGAGCAGTTGATGGCCTTGCTCAGGGGCCCAACAGATTCCTCTGCCAGCTGCAGGATTCAAACTGGCAAACTTCTAGCCACAGGTGAAGATCGTTAACCACAGAGCCACCAAACCACCCTCGCTATATAGGGCCAGTTAGCCTGAATTAAATGTAGTTGATTATGTTACTTATAAGAAATTGAAATGTATTTAAATGAAATATATTTAACCTGAATAATTGCACAAGTTTAGGTATGGATATCACAGCAGAAATTGTTGACTGAGCAATACCACAAGCCCATAAAAGCAAGAGAAAGACTGACATAGCAGGGGAAAATAAAGTTAAATGTCGTAATAGAGAGCATGCTATATTTACACTTGAGTTCTGGAAGACTGTAAAAAATGTTGGTTATTTCACATTTATAATTACAAAGCACCACAGTGGAGGGTAAGTCTCCAAAACACAAGCATGGACAAGAAAAATAAGATTTGATATATTTAAATATCTCTCAGTCTAAATCTCTATTTAAATATCATGCTCTTGGTGTTGTAGAAGTACAGTAATATTACTGAGCAGCACTTTGAAATGACATTTATTCACTGAAAGCACTGCATTAAATAAGCACTGTAAAGATGAGAATTCAGTGATTTATAATACATAACCATTTGCGTTAAATCACTGATAATGAAAGGTCTGTACTCACATGAAAACATTCTTAGCTACTGTAAATTACTGAATATGGTCACTGCCAAAAAGCAAAAATAATGCATGTTTGAACTTAAGATGAATTGTTGACAGTTACTGCACTCCTTATTGATTTCAAAGCTCCCACTTTAAATAAGTGCTGGACTTGTCTTTTTGCTAATTATACGGTGAACAAAGCTGGTGACATAGATATTGACACCATGTATCAGCAACATCACTTGTTAAATTATCAAGTGAAATAACTGTAAAAACTATTGTCAGTGATATTACTTCTGGACTTGGACATTATTAATTGCAGAAAATAGTATTCAAGATGTTCCAGTAAAATAAAATTAACCATACCAAAACTTAAGTATATATACTTTTGTTTCAGAATTATTTATCATTAGTTACTTGTATCCTAATTACTGAGCTTTAAAATGGGATTTGTAGGCTTTGTCTCGAAACAAGTGGCTTCATTCTCTTAAAACAGCATATAATTTTATTCACAGATCAATCTTAGCAGCTTCAACCAAATGCACTTCCCTCTTTTTTATTGCAGTTCATAATGAAAGACCAGAAGTACAAGAAACCCCAATTCCTGCCAATCACTGGCTGACTAGGGTGTAAACACAGGCCTGAGAGCTTTCTGTGCCAATATTCCTGATGCCAACACCCTTCATCCTCATCACCTCTGCCAGTGCTGAAAGCATTTGGTTAATGGAAGATGGGTTCCAATTTTCTTGTCCATATGGTCAGGCCACTGTCCAGCAAATCAAGTGGATTAAAGTATAACATACTGTACAGCACACATACATATTCTGTATTTATTGCAATGTATCATTCATTGTAATTTGCTGTAACTACTGAAATGTAACTAAAATATAAATATTGTGTAATATTATCTGACTGAAGTTCAGCTTTTTCAAGGATTCACTTACTGTATCAGTTCATTACAAATTTGCAGTTCCTTAACATTTTATACTACAGTACATACAGTATTGTATGACAGGTGATAGTGTGCCTATTTATATCTCCTGTGACAAGCATAAGTTTTGAGCAACAAGTAAGCAGTCCAGGCACCTCCAAAGATTTTGCATGTAAATGCATTACAGGGAATAGTTAACAGTTAAGTGTGTTGTCTTTGATAACAACAACAGTGACCTTAAATGCTACATGAAGCTTCCAGAGGTAAATTAAGAAAAGGCCAACTTAAGTGAGAGACAATGGCGATACTGTGGTGACCCTCAGTTTGACAGAGGTTAGACACATCGCAGGATTGATGGGGAACTGAAGCAGGTGTCCTAGAATTCTACTGGTGACATCACATTCAGTCTTGCTCTTCAACCACCCTCTGCTCAACAGAACTGTCAGCCTCCAGTTTAATAAGCAACAGAAAACACAACTGTAAAGGACTCGTCACTGTGTGTTTCTGCCCCACACAAACCACATATTGCCGTTTCCTAGCCAAGGTTACTGCCCAGGAAGAATAATTGCCAGCCAGCTGAAACCAGTATCTTTCAAACTAGACCAATAATCAATCATGTTCTTTGGGTGAAACTGTTGAGTCTCCTGCTTCTTTCCCACCTGTGTAAAAAATCAAAAACAACCAAAACGAATTTAGAATGTTTGCACTCTTGCATCAGAGAAATATTAGGTAAATTGGAATTCATTGTGTTCTCTTTAGGGGAAAACTGCTGTATAGATCCTGGTGATAAAAGCACAGGCAAGAAAGTAGAGATTGACATTTGTAGAAACTGAGGCAATCCATCAACATCCACAGGCCGAACTCTACCCTTGATTTAAAGCTAATTTGTCCTTTGAGGTGAAAAACAAAACTCAGCAATCCACTTCTGCCTGTTTTAAAAGAGGTATGTGTGTATGAGGTTCTTAAGGATCCTTTGCTATGGTAGATCTGTTATTTTAGAAATGTATTTCATATGGTGTTCTTTTCTTATGCAGCTGTCTTCTGATTTTATGCAGAGCCAAGCTGTTAAATGGGTTATCTTTCTGCAAGTGATCTGAAGGATAGTCTTCATGAATCAAGCAGGACTTGTTTTGATTATCTGAGGCCTTTGCTTACTTATGTTCCTTTAGTATAGGCCATTAATCCTCACTTAAATCCAATTTGCTCCACCAAGGAGAAAATGTAAACAATGTTTAAATTAACCATTCATCCATAAATAAAGTCCATTAAAATCACACTAATACAGCTCAATGGCTCCACGAGTATGGTGAATTGGCTGAAAAGCTAAAATATCCGTCTAATCAGGGTAAACACACAGCCCACACTAATTAAAACTTCATTGCAGGGCAATCAAGGGCAATCACAGCTATGTTGAAATGGACTTCATCTGTGGCTTTTGCTGCACATGTAAATCAAGCTAATTAGTCTTCGAAGCTCATTACAGATCCTAATTATAAAATTTCACTATAAAGAGGATACATCATCTGAATCTCTCATAAAAGTGCTACAAAAGTGGAACATTTTTATTTTGGCCAAAAGTGACAACAAGTATCATGTACTGTAGCAATACACAAAGGTCAGAGCAATTTACTCATTAGCATATACAGTATAATAGGCAAACTACACATTAATATAAGTAAAGCCATAAATTAAGCAAAACTGTGAGAACATGTGATTTTTTTTGGTAATTGTTTAGATATATTTAAGGTGGTTTAATTCTGTGTGAACCTTAAAGAGTCCCTTTGGATAGAGAGAAGAAAGAGGAACTTGAACTCTATCCAAAAGAGCTAAAAATGCTTTTTGCAATGAAATAGGATTTCCTCTGAGATTTGGAATTGAGGATAACTAATGATGATTCGTAAAAGTATAGTAAAGACAAATTAATAAAAAAGTTAAATGTTCTGGATTACCAAACATTCCAAATCATATGGTTTACACTGGAATGCAAATTTAAGCTATTTTAGATTTAATTCAAATTAGACTTTTATATAAATTCTTTCCAACATACAATACAGTCTTCATATTTTGATGTACTAAAAGCCCAAGCTGTGAAATTGGAAAAAACTGTTCCCCATATTTAAAATATTTTTAAAATGAGATAGCAGCAAATAGTATAGCTGCTAAATAAGTGGTGATTACTTAATTATTCCTTAGATTATTTTAATAAGAGTGGCTTGACTGACATCTTGAGGTTTAGTATTGAACCTTGTGTTAATCATGTCATTGTTTATTCATGAAGAATTTCCCCCATTTTGGTGGTACGAAAAATCGTCGGACATTTAAGACAAGGTTTTGGACCTTTACCCCTTGAAAAAATTCAAGATAATAAATAAAAGTGACAAGTAAAGGTTTATTCCATGCTGAAAAGAGAAGAAAGGAAACAACATTTCGGCTGTGGAGCTTTCTTCGGGTGTGAGAAAGAAGGCTTTCCTTTCTTCTCTGTTCAACATGGAATAAACCTTTACTTGTTCCTTTGCAGCCTACACATGCTGACACAGCTACAGTATAGTACTGTACCTACTATAATTTAAAGTGGTTAGATAAGTACTGTAACTAAACCATATATAACAGTGTCTTTTAACTGGCTTCAAACTATTTCAGCTTTGAATTCATTAGTTCGAAAGTCAATGTTTTTATATAACCATGATTATTAAATGTTTCCAATAGCAAAATATATCCCTATACATCTCCTCACCTTCATAATGTTATGTAGTATATACACACCTAGGAGGGGTACTTTAGAACAATTTATATCCCAGCCAATCTGGTGTTGAGTACAGGAGCAATTAGACATTCATTTAAGAGTGCTAAATCCCTAACTGTATTAAATCATTTGCACATTTCACCCCACAGCTGTAAATTACATTTTCTGTGTTATGGCCTCACAAGAGCTGAAGATGTTTTAGCTTAGCATGGTTTGAACTTCGGTTTTAATTGAGAATTTGAAAGAAAGATGCCACCAAGATGTTTAAAACAACATGGAAATGCACACAGAAAATAAAACAAAAATACTGGGAAAATGTGAATTCCGGACAAAATGTACTTCATTTAGCCCGGTAGAACCATTGAAAACATTTTTTAAATGTTTTTTTTTTTGTCAAAGCTTAATTTGAGAATGTCTGTCCTTGCACATTTTTCAAGAATAAGTTGCAGTGAACATTGCAGTGCAGTATGTTCACCATATTCTCAGCTTCATGCTTCAAAGTGCAATCACTTTTAATCTACTTCTGTTAAACCAATATATACAAAATATTTTCTTTATAAATACACGAATGCCCTCTGGAGCAGGCAATATTGTCTAGAGCACCTGATCTTGGCCATTGCGAAGTGTGCTTGCCTTCCTTGCAAACTACTTCACTGTCACTGCAGAAAATTCTCTCACTGGTAATGTCTGCAGCATTGGGTATTAACACTTAAATTCCACATTCTTGACAAATGTCATTACAATTCTATGCATTTTTCATCTGATATGAGCCAATTTTTTCTTTATGCCTCACTTCATAACAACAACTCATGTACTGCACAGGCAAACAAGGGTGAACAAGCAGGCTCTTCCAGCCTGCCCACCTGCAGGTCCTTTTGGTTATCACATACTGCAAGTTCCACAGTGCCTTATGGGAACGTTAGCACTGATTGAAGGGACAGCGCTGTAAGCCCGAGAGTCACTGTTTCACTGAGAACCGAGAAAGTCAAGACCGAATTGGATGAACTGGTTAGAAAATGAACGAATGGATGCCAGTTTCAAGTATGCAGTACAAACCATGCTAACAACAAAATCAAGGGAGATACTGTGACAACATTTCCACAAACGTGGAAATTGTTAGTAAAATGGAAAAAAATATAAACCAAAAAATAAAATTCCAGGTATTTCACTATCACTATCCAATTCATTCCTAAAGTTTGGATAATCATCCAATCTTATTTATTTCTACCTAAACAGAAGACTGATTTGTTATAGTAAGACCAACGCTGCTTGCTTATGATGAGTGTCCTGCTTACCCTATACAGTAGATAACAAGAAAAATTAAAATGTGTAAGATTTTTAGAATGGTGTCTAAGATGGCTATGAAGGAAGCATCTTTATTGCAACAGAAATCAAATTTGCAAAAACAGGCATGAAAATGTGATGTCTCAGTAGCGAAACTTAATAAACCAGGTTTTCATAGTGACGGGTAGTATCAATATATCTTGTCAGGGTACAGGAACTGACATTATACAGTATTTCTACCCAAATGTGCTAAAAATTGTATAAATTATCACACTTCACTATTCACAAGTCCTTGTTTTAAGTTTCAGTTTGTGCAGAGTTAAACCTTGAGAAATCTTCAGCATTCTTTGTTTATTAAAATCTGGACAACTTGCATTATCATTAGTTTGCATTCGTGATTGAAACTCATACACCCAAAGTTTCATCCACAGGGTCTGAAACAATAAAATAAAAAATAAAAAAAGATTTCTACAGGCCAATAACCACAGCCTTTGAGGCTGTAGAGGAAAAGTGTGAAAATGTACATTTCTTTTTACAACTTCTTTTCACCTCTGTTATCCAAGAACAAAAAAAACAATACAAAAAATATTCACTTTAGTCCTTCATCCTGACACTCGGGATTAATAATGATTTGCTTAGATTAGGACTGCCAGTCAAATTCAAGCATATTCTAATAGTTTAATTTATGGCAAAGTGGGGGTTTAAATAAAATCATCAAGTGTGGTCGATTAAGCTCATTAAGTGTTTAAAGGCTGCTAGCATGTGGATCTGAAATCAGATTCTTAGAAAATTAGAATTAATTAGGGCTCATTTCTCCTCATCTGGATTAAAGAGTTAGGCCTAGAGGCCTATATTTTAATATATTGGGGTTAGGCCTGTAATCGTCTCACTGACAGTGCCAAGTGTGATGAAGACCCTGGGCCTCAGACCCTAGACCCTCAGCCATATCACCCTGCAACTCACAACTGGCAACCCACTGAAGCTAAGCAGGTGTGAGCCTGGTCAGTACCTGGATGGGAGACCTCCTGGGAAAAACTAAGGTTGCTGCTGGAAGAGGTGTTAGTGGGGCCAGCAGGGGGCGCTCACCCTGCGGTCCATGTGGGTCCTAATGCCCCAGTATAGTGACGGGGACACTATACTGTAAACAGGCGCCGTCCTTCGGATGAGACGTAAAACCGAGGTCCTGACTCTCTGTGGTCATTAAAAATCCCAGGGCGCTTCTCGAAAAGAGTAGGGGTGTAACCCCGGTGTCCTGGCCAAAAATTTCCCCCCTGGCCTTTACCCCATCATGGCCTCCTAATAATCCCCCTCTATGAATTGGCTACATTACTCTGCTCTCCTCCCCACTGATAGCTGATGTGTGGTGAGCGTTCTGGCGCACTATGGCTGCCGTCGCATCATCCAGGTGGATGCTGCACATTGGTGGTGGTGGCGGGGAGTCCCCATAACCTGTAAAGCGCTTTGAGTGGAGTATCCAGAAAAGCGCTATATAAGTGTAAGCAATTATTATTATTATTATTATTATTATTATTATTATTAGTTTGTCAGGGATGCAATTAATACATTTTGACATGTTAGACATACTGTATGCATAGGATCTGTTTTTAGAGAATAGCAGTTGCTTTCTGGGCTGGTAGGTAATCCATGTTGCTAAAGTTTATCATAACATTACACAGACTGACTCTTCCCAATCAATATATACCCATTAATTTCATTAAATTTTATTAAAATAAAAATGCTATTTTTATTTGCAATTTAAGAAAAATACTGCAACATAAAATAGTAAGAATATAACTTTTAAAAAACAATAAAATGTTTAACTGGATTGACACCACCATGATCCTGAATTATCAAAAACACCCTGTAATATTAGAAGCCAAATGGACATTTTTCAATTGTTTTAAAGCCTTCAAAAACTTTTGACAGCATACCTAAGAAAGTTTAAACAACAGAAAAGAGTATTATAATGCTTATAAAGTGGGAGAAGGCAGAACAAAGAGTTTACTAAGGCTATTGAAGAAAGGGTGAACAGACACTGGAATCAACAACAGGTCACAGCACCAAATTGTGAAGCTCTATTGTTCCTGAGCTTTTGAACCTTTGAAGTATTTGTTTTATTTATTTTTGTATCTGTGGATTTTATAACTAGGACTTCAGTTTTACATGGGTAAAGATCTTAAAGTGTTAGCACACCAGGGTGACCCTCTGTACTTCCCCTCTTTTGAAGACTGCAAGCCCCATGGTACTACAGTATATAACATATACTGTACTGTACTAAAGTGGATGGAGGGAGGAAGTGAGCAAGGCTCCAATTTTTGATACAGCAACAGCACAAATCTTTCAGCAGCCGATTCCATATGACAGCAATGTTTCTACAGACATGACAGTTGAATATAAAAGCTTTATTTTATCAATAAACTCACTAGTTCACCTTGGTACTGTATTATTCTAGAAACTGTATGAAACTGTTTTACCATTGAACTTAATTCAATACCCACACCCTTTTATGTGACCATTAGTCACTGGGAAAATAATAAAACTCTTCATAATGGATAAAAACAAAATTGAGCCAGCAGCCATATCACCCTGCAACACAATTGGCAACACACTGAAGCTAAGCAGGTGTGAGCCTGGTCAGTACCTGGATGGGAGACTTCCTGGGAAAAACTAAGGTTGCTGCTGGAAAAGGTGTTAGTGAGGCCAGCAGGGGGTGCTCACCCTGTGGTCCATGTAGGTCCTAATGCCCCAGTATAGTGACGAGGACACTATACTGTAAAAAAGCGCCGTCTTTCGGATGAGACGTAAAACCGGGGTCCTGACCCTCTGTGGTCATTAAAAATCCCAGGGCATTTCTCGAAAAGAGTAGGGGTGTAACCCTGGCGTCCTGGGCAAATTTCCCACGCCTCCTAATAATCCCCCTCTATGAATTGGCTACATTACTTTGTTAAAACCACCAAATGGAGACAGGCGTGCCGACAAGTGGACCCAGGTGATGTGGGATTAACGCTAGGATGAGAGAGATAATGGATACAAAATAAATATATTTACTGTTTTTGAATACACACCACATTTGTCACATTTTGTTTAGAAAACATCTGATTTACAGTACATACAGGTAGGATGTTTTTCTCTTCTGCAATGAGTTTACAAAATCTCCTTTTTTTCCAATAAAATGTTACACAAGGTACTGTAGAACAGAAAAATACATCATAAAAATTGAATGACTGTTTCAAATAAATGCAATGTATTTTTATAGTATAAAACAATTGTGCTGGCACCAGGGGGCTGTGCGCAGTGTTAAATCAATTTGCTGGCAGAATTCTTTTTTGGCCTCTTAAGCTCTATGATCCCCTTGAACTGGTCAGCCTTAAAGTAGTGCTTTCAATAAATGTGTATACTGTATATCCAAGGGCCTTTTACAGTATATTAAGTCTGAATTCAGTTACCCATGCAGTATGCCTGGATTTGCAGCTAAAATCAAATGCTTCTGAAGTTAAGCGGAACTTGCATGTTGCCATCTCTTGGCACAGCCAGATATAAATCCCATGTATCCTAGAAAAGAAGGTATCAAAGATACGATGGCGACACAACCCAAGTAATTTGTGAGCTACAGTATATTTTTTCAGTTATTTCACTCCTTGGTTTTTGGACATTCAATGATGTTTCTCCTTTGGAAATAAAACATTCTGTCTTCTTAAAGAAATTGGAATTGATGTGGGTTATCTTTACACCACTCTTGGATTCATATACGGTGTTTTTAATTGATTTGGTTTACTGCTGCAACCCCCATGAAAATTAGAACACAGAACAGACGAATGTGCACTGGTACATTTTCTTGCTCTTCCATTGTTAAAGTGTCTGTGTAGTGGGAGGTCTTGCAAGGTCACAAGTGCTATTCTAATACCTGCAACCGCTCTGCCAACACCACCCTACTTTGCCTGGGTGCACTCATCTACTCATGTGCTATCCCAGGACAGCTCAGCATCTGTCTACAACAGTATGCTGATGGCATAGCCTAAGCAACTCTCAGGTGGCTCAAGCAGTAAAGGTTTCAACTTGAAATGGAGGTTGCAGGTCGAAGTCCAAAAAACCACTGGTCTAAACCTGGGCTGCTGGGGTAAATGCAACTCCAATGGGAGCACAATGGCAAGATGGAGAGGATTCTCAGCCAGCCAGAGTTTCCTCAGCTCGCTGCGCAACAGTAACACCTATGGCTTGCTAGCCACCACAGAACTTATTATCAGGGAGAGAAGCATCAGATATCACTCCCACACTTGACTCTGCGTGTATGACTGTAGAGTGAGAGAAAAATACACGGAAACAGGCCACACCGCTCCTCTTTGCTAAAAAAAAAGGGTCCTGTGTTCATCCAAGAGGATTACAAATAAGGTGTTCCAAATTCATACTGTGTTCTTAAGATGGAGAAAATGGGTGCTGTGTTACCATCATGTGTTACCACCTTTACATTTTGCCCTTCTAAGTAACTAGAAATATATTCTGTGAGCTCCTTTGGTATTCATCAGGATAAGTGCATCACCCCAGCAAGTTATTTCCTTTCATATGGTCTGCATGATCATAAGAGACTTTCTAAAATAAGCTCCAGAAAACAGAGCTTAAATTTAAGACCTCTTCCCCTCACGTCTTTGAAGCTTACAGGATGCAGACCAATCGGAAGTAATATGTCAGGAGAAGCGGGACATTTCTCTTCCTAACCATATGATATCAAAGTGTAAGATATTTTGGCCTTTCCTCTCAGTCATACTGAAGAAACACTTTTAGAATGCTACATCTTAGAGTGATAAAAGGGGGGAAAAAGAGTGAAAACTCTTTTTACTTTGCCTTGCATCTCAGAACGTCTGTGACGCTGTTGTCAGATGATGCTCTGTACAGCACACAGAATCAACCATCATTTGCACAATTTCATTTTGTCAAGAAGGGTAGATAAACTAGCAAGAAAATGGACATCCATAGAATCCATATGAATTTGGAATACGATCTGCAAAAAACTTAGGTTTTCAGGGTAGTATTAGTTTCTTTCCATGAAACAACTCTGAATTAGTTTTCAAAATGCACAGCAAAGTTTCACAGAACAGGATCTGTGACAATCAGAGGGAAAATTGCAAAAGAAAGATTAGTTATAATGCCCTGGGATTCACCTATCCAGTTTATGCCTCTCTTGACTTATCGACATATTTGCCTCTCATTCAGAAATACACTGAACTTCTCACAATGTTCCTGTCTCTGCTGCCGCAAGCTCAGCATCACCATGGTAACGGAAAGAAACAGAAAGATGATGTTTGAATTAACAGTCAATTGTTCTATTGCAAGGGGGTCTCTATTTATATTCTTTCTTTTTCTGTGGCAGAGTGTTTTAAACATCAGGAAGGCAGAGATGCCATCAAGTCAAACACTGGCATTAAATTATTTCAGCACTAGAGCTGCATGAAATAATTATTCTATTATTTGAATTGCGTTTTCTGAGAGGGGGTTAGGATGACACTGACTGAGATGATTAGCGCTTAAGACTGAGAAATAGCTGAAAGAATTGATATTGATTAATCAGCACTTTGTGGAAAGAAATTGAAACAGATTTGACTGGAGAGGAGCATTTTTTTCACATGGCCATTTGTCAGGTTTTTATTTTTTAGTCTTGTCATAAAAAACCATTTTAAATTAAAATAGTTTAATAAATAGACAAATATAATTAACAACTAAGATACTGATAGTAGAGATATTATTGGTGCTCCAAACATTTTCTCTTCTTGAATTTATACTTAGTATATTTAGTAGTTTAATAATTAATCAGGAAATAATATTCAGACATTCATTTAGCTCATATTAGAGGATCACTTCTGTCTTTTCAGGCTCCACTGTCCCCGTCAGTCACTATCAATGCTAAAGAAACGACAAAGGTGTGAGTCAGTCTGTCACCTAAACAGACTTTCTTACTTACCAATTCCCCTGCCACTACACTGAACAGAATGAAAGAATGTGTCTATCATGTCAATGACCTTGAATGAATATTTACAGTTGTTAACCTTTATGCAATATTTCACTCTTGAATAATAAATATGAAATAAAGGAAACCTGAATCAATAACACCATGCCTCTTTACATAATTGGAGTTGTAAATATCCCTCTTTCATTTAACAAAAATGTATAACCTACAGTACATTGATCTTTGAGTCTGGCTTTTCATTAAAAAATGTGATCTACAGTATGAAAGAGCAGGCTAAAATCAGAAACAACCAGTCTCTCTGGAGAAATTCTGATTGTCTAATCTCTAGTAGAAGTCTTAAACCCTAGGTCTTCAGGTTCTCTGTGTAGAAAATTAGTGAAATCACACTCCTATAAGTCTGAGTGTAGTGTGTTGAGCTCATTTTTCTGTGACATACAGACATTAAGCTCAGAGATACATTATTAATTTACCTGACATTAAAGACATAAAAAGCACATGTTCTGTGCATTATTACAATTGTCCAAATATAAAAAATACAATAACAACATCTAAAAGGAACTTTCTATGTTTGATACTGACTTAACACAGCCTACTGCACATACAGTAATTCATTAAATCCAGCATGTCAATCCATTCTATGCAGATGATCTCCTCTCTTTTTTTGTATGTGATCAAAAGAATGCATACAGTATTTAGTTTTGTGCAGCTCTTGTGAATGACCTGAAGCTATGTTTCATACATCTACTGTATACTGTACATATACTGTATCCAGACACTCTTATTGAGGAATGAACATACCTACTACAGGTAGTTACTGGAACAATTGCCCTTCGTGTTGACCAAGGATCAAATGATGTTTTGTAAAGTGTCCAAAACTGTACCCCCTTAATCTCCTCCAAACAAACCCCCTAGCCTGGTTAACAAAGGAGAAATACGATTTTTTAAAGATGAAAAATTAATAAAAACCCAAAACAGTAACAGAGAAAATACATTTCAAACATCCCTGAGCCTCTCTGTAACATCACAGCACTTCATTGTTTAGTATAATGTATTATAAACTGTATGTGTTTAGTTTTAGTTTAAATAAACATTGACACATAAAAATGTTTTTATAAGTTGCTAGTAAAAGGCATCTGCTAATAAATTAGATCCAGTTTATTGGTACCAGTATTTATTCTTATTTATGGTACTGTGTAAATTCTGTAGTTTGGATCATGCAGTTATTTTTAAAGCAGTCAATTTGATATCTTACAGTAATTCTTAATCTGGTTAAATTGCTTGATGAGGTCTTGTGGCACATTGATCAAGATCATCAGAACCGGTGGGCTCCAAACCTGTAGTAGTAATCAAAGATTGTTGTTTGGATCCAGACCTAGCTTTCAATTACTTAATTAATGCATTTACCTGACTAAACAGATTACCAGGATGGATAGTCACTGACTGAAAGCGTGAAGTTGCTATTATAAATAATGAAGGAATGGGCTTTGGAAATCAAGCGTCGGAGACGACTAAACTATTTAGAAAACCTTTAATCTGCTTTCCACCATGGAGTCATATGTGGCTTTAATGGTATTTACTGATCAGGCCACTTCATTGCAATTCAAAGACATAAACTAACCTATAGGTTCAATAATTAGTTAAACATTTCATGGCTGAACTTCCAAATGACTTCACCTGTAAAGGCATTCGCTCAGTGCAGAGGCTGACCTCTGTGACTGAGAAACCACTAGTTCAAGTCTCAGTAATGTTGCTAGCTAACTATGACCTAGATTCCTCAAGAAGCAGCACACCATTAGTAGAGCACTGCTGCTAGGTTTTTTGCTGCTTTCCACCAAAACAGCAACTTCTGAGCTTTGTCGGGAACTTGAAAACTGTGCTGTTACATCAGTGATAGATTTACTGCTCCTCCAATCAGCATTAACTCTCCCATCAAACACTGTGAAGCTTACAGAGTATCAAATGATGAACAGTGTGACAGGCTATCTGTCCATCTTCATTCTCCTATATAATGGAGTCGAGTATATGGTGAGAAGAGGTACAGTATGAAAAAAACTGTTAGCGCCAAACTAAGTGTGTGAAAAATGAAAAATAAAAATAATATTTACAGAATGCACATCCTACTTATATTTTTCAGGTTCGTCAGAGGAACATGTGCGCTTGTCTCATTTCATCCCATATGTGTGCATAACTACTGCCAGTGAGCCAAGTCCCAAAAAACAATGGTCAATTCCAAACTGGTTGATTCTATTAAAAAATAATTGATTTTGCTGGGATCCAAGTTTGCAGGTTTTTGCTTTGGCACTTGTTTTGGAAATCACTTTTTAAAGTTTTAAAGATATGCTAATTCAGTCTGGCAGTCTCAGCAGGCACTTTTCAAGTAATTTCAGCACCACATACACTGAGGCACCAACAACCCATAGAGCCCAAAACATACCAGGTGCTTTCAGTAACAAAGTGTCAAATAGAAATCACCAATGTAAAGCTTAAATGGAATTAATAACGGAATTTAGTTCTGTTGTTTCTAAAAGTGACTAAGCTCCTATTATCTTCCAAAAAACATTATCCCTAGCAGGGAAGTTTTGGAGGGCAATGTATTTTTGCTTCATTTTAGAACATTAAGAAAAACAGGAGCAATTTGCATAACCATTGTAAGCTTTACTCATACTGTGTGAACGTAATGGTTCAAAACTGTAAAAAAAATGCAGAATTTATTCAATATTACTGATACCTGTACCTGCACAAACTTTCCAAAATCTGGACACTTCCGGCCACTTTAACCCATTGAATAGTAAAATCACATCAAAGAAAAATGCCTAAAGAGAAAAGAAGTGGAATAAGGTGACAAGCACTTGGAATTAATCAATGTCAATAATTTGTCACCTCAGAAATTGTTGGCTGTTTTCCAAGCATCTGTGAGTACAGTATATTTGCTTAACATCATCTGGTACTTTAAGAATAGTTATCAAGGTTAATTAGAATTATGTTGCAGTAACATGTGTAAAAATAACATTCACGTAAGCAGAGGATAATAGTGGTGCACACATTTTATGTAGCAAAGGGAAGAGATGCATTTGGACATTTGTGAGTTAAATCGAATTCTTCAGAAAGACAGGACCTGGCATACCCCTTTCTTGCTCAGTTTTACGCTAACCACATTGTAGCTGTGCAAATATATTACATCTTGCCCTTGTGTTGTTGCTTAAAAGTTTTCTGCAGAATGAACTGACAGAAGCATGAGAGTGGGGAAAAAACGGAGTTAGACCCAGCTGCTCCACTCTTTGCTTCCACACATCCAAGATTTACTCAGATTTGAGTCAGTGGTTGTCAGCTCCTGTATTAATTTGCATAGTAATGCTGACAGTTTGCGACTCTGGATAGGAATCAAATTGGTGGGCTAGTCACAAACTGGTCTGTGTGAATCCCGGCTGGCGTGTGCTCGGATCTCAACTTGTACTCAGCTCCTCACCGAGTAACACAGACAGCCAAGGCACAGTCAGCCACTAGTGTATCAGCAGCTCAAAGTCTTTCATGCACAGACATTCCTCCCAGAAATGTTGCTTTTTGACCACTTTTTTATGCTTTCCTTTTCTTCCTTCAGCTCTTGCCCATTGATATTTTATGCAGCAGCCCCTGGATATGAAGACCAGCTGTCTATAAAAAATGGATTTTTTGTGGTCCCCATAGCTGTCTTGATAGACAGCTTAGCCCACAGTCGTTTGCTTTGCAAGGTTTTGCATCAAAGCTCTTCATGGCAGAAAAAAAAGAAGGCTAATGCCTTTCAGTTCTAAACCTCAGATTGTATATTGAGAAGCTAAATTTCATGTTCTAATTTGTCTGGTTTAACTATTCTGACACTCTGCAATAAAGGTACAGTATCTGCATTTGGTTTTACACCCCATTATTTATTTTATGATAAACCATTGTACAGTACAGGAACTTAGCTCACAACAAGTCCTGAAATAAAATAAAGACCACTAGAGGTTAAAGTGGTAATAGTACACAGATGAGGCTTAAGAAAGACTTCTACAACAGGAGTAGCCTGAACTGATTTACTCCAGAGGGCAAGCACTGATTAATTTTTGTTAAAAATTCTGGTAGCATCTAACCTTAAACATCACATTTTAGGCACTTAGTGGAGATACCTCTTTTGCAATAACATGCCAAGTTACTTTACAAAGTATAAAATCCTAAGAGTCTGAGAAAAAATGTATACTATAGGACAGATAAATACTATAATACTGTAATACCCACCTATATATAACAATCTGACACTGTAGACATTTTGTTAACATACTGTATCACATGTTGCATACTGTAGATTTTAAAAACTGAATTTACAGTACCTAAAGTTATTCTAAACAATCAGTAACACATCAGTTTCTTCATTTCAAACATCCCTTATTAGTTCCGAGGTTTTGCCGAATGCTAATTAACATGATCTGGGGGAGAAATGTATTAAGTTTATTTGGTGTAACTCACCTGGCTGCCCATGAGGATGCAGTGAGAAAGAAGTGTAAAGGGGGTGAGACATTTAAATGTAGGAGAGCGGAAGCGGGCAAAATTAGAAATGAGAAATTTGGCTGCCTCCTAATCTTAAACAACAACACCATAGTGTTGATTAGTCATTATGTATTTCTGAGATTTTTGAGGGCATGCATAATAAAAAATCTGACAAAGCCTTACACATGTGATATCTACGATGTGTTAATTTCTAGTTACAAGTAAAATATCAGAATATCTGATGTGTGAACCTTAAAAAAAGTGCTTTAAAAAGACCCCACTGTAACTCCTAATTGAACATAGTTAATGTAAGGTGTTGGTTGCCTTTTCCCCTTTTTGATTGATTGTCATGTGCAGTACCTGTCCCTCACAAGCTGGAAAGCCCAGATTACACAGCCTTAGTTAGGACCAGTCATATAGCCCTCTTCAAATCAAACGATCAGATGAAATGGGGCAATAAAGCTCTGACTAGAAAGAACTACTACAGGTACTCTCTCCATTCCAATTTCGTTGAATGGACAGTTAGCAAAGTCAAATTCAGTACATTAGGATGGAGCCCACTTCATCCATTACTCAAGAGCGGTACCCACCTGGGTGATGCATGATAGTTGGACGAATGTACCTATTGAACTAAGGGGGAAGTTTAGGGAAACTAAAGTGTGCAAACCCAAATGAAATTTTATCCAGGACACCAGGGTTATCCTCCCCAACTTTACAAAACATGCAATGTGACTGTTAATAATCAAGCAGTCAGGCCTTTGCTTTAAGGTCTTGTAGTAACAGACAAATAAGTTCTAGAACCCGAGATTAACTTTAAACAACTGAGTCTATTGCATGCAAGGAACAATAAGACCAAAGTATTGTTTGAAATATAGGTACAACACTTCCAGTTTATATAGCAAATTTCAGCCGCTTCTGACGCATGATAATGGGGGAGACACCTGTGTTTGGACATTCCCAAGACCTTGAACACGTTTAATGGTCGGTTTTATCTGTCCTTAGTTAGGGAGTCTCTATCTTGCACTTGGAATTTCAGATCAATTAACTCCCATCCCAGCCATAACTCAAAGGTGCCTAAGCATGGAATGTCTTGTGCCACAAGAAGTCTTTGTGCAGAAAGAAATCAGTTAACCCCCTTTTCACACCTTACTGTATATCTTTATTCAGTCTCATCAGCTTGGGCTCATCCAGCACAACCTTAGCAAGTCAATCAGGCACAATTAGGTCATGAGGAAACTTCACTGAGAACAACAGGAAATCAATCCCAGAAAATAAATCGAGTAATTTAAAAATGTTAAAATATACATGTTAGCAGTGACCTACAAGTAAACAAGATGAAAATAAACTTAAAATGATTTTATACACTACATTATACGTCCGTTTTAACAGTGATTTTGGAATAACAAAAATGTAAGAAGTGCTAGGTGCAAACGACGCCAAAGCACTGCATTGAGAACAAGACCAAATGTTCAGCTGCAAGAAAGAATGGGTGGCAGATTGTGGCTGCCTTAGTGGGACTTTCAGTGTTGTTTGTATTTCTTGCAACAAGACGCGGGGCTGCCTTGATTAAGATTTCAGGTTGGCTACAACACACAACACTTGACAAATTTACAGAAAGCCCTTAATTATCTACCCATGATCCATTTATCAGTCTTTCTGCTTGTCTTCCCACCTGTTGGTCCACATGTCCATCTGTTCATCTTATGCACACAAATGCCAGTAACACTTAAAAATAATTGTGGATTAATAAGATGTTCAAATATCACTAGAAAGCTTAAAGACAGATTTAGTTTTTTTTCATTTCTTAATTTATTTCAATCCACTGGTCAAAAGGATAAAGGAACTAGCTGATGCAACATTGTCAGTGGAGTTTATAGTTATGCACTTACCAAATGATTTAAACAAGAAATTACAAAGCCTTAGGTACGTCATAATTTATTGGTAATTTGTTTGTAACACACATATTACCAATACATTAAGACAAATCTTAATAAATGTATGTGAAATTTTAAAAATAAAATGTAAAAATTGATAGTAGTATAATGAAAGATAAGCCGATCCCCTGCTTTACAAAGTCATACAGTATGTGAAGGGAATTTCTAAACCTAGGTCTTTCCTTTAAGCACTAAAGTCAAATTTCTTAACAGATTAGTGAAATAACTCCCAAGAAGGAAATGAGATTGTTCTGTACTTTGAGATCTTATTAGAGATTTGGCAAGTGTTTAACTTCTTAAGTATCAATGCACAAAGAAATCTGTTAATGAATCTATCCTTAATACTCATCTTTAGAAGAAACACCTTTTTGACATCCAAAAACAAACAATAACAAAGCATGTGATATGTTTAGTCTGCATCAGATGAGAATAAAATACTGTAACTAGGTATTTATTTTGTTTAAAAACAAAATTGCAGCTCCTATTGCAGAATACATACTTTATCATCACTTTAAAACCCAAAGTAGAAATGACTCCAAGACAGAGGTACTGTTTTTTAAAAACAAAGATGTCAGACTTCTTCAATGTATGCCTTTCACTTCAATGCAATTTTTCAACAAAATGCCACAAGCTGAGTAACAGCGTCAAGAAAATGACTGGAGAGCTGTGTCATTCATCTAGCACACAGCAACCAACATTTCTTGTAGAAAATGCTGTACAGGTAAATGGTATATCAGTTATCACTGAAATAATAAAAGGGAAAAGGCTTAGGTTTGGAGTTAATACAGGTCTTGCAAAACAAGAACAGTATCTCAGTTCATTAAATGGGGAAAAAGGAGTAGACCACAAAAACAGGTCAGAAAGGAAGAAGTAGAGGTTAATTTAATGCTGAAAAGCAAGAAAAAAAAACCATCTCGGCTTCAGGTGTGTCACACCATTACCATTTTCTTGTTGCTTTTTAGTGTGGAATTAACCTCTGCTTGTTCTTTGGCAGCTCTCACACTGTCACAGTTCCCCACTTGAACCTGCATAAACCAAGCTAACTGACAAACCTGTGAGGGCCACCTGAGGTCACTAATGATAGCTACACATGCGTGTGCAGAATAAAGTCATGGGTGCTTCAAAACCCATTGCGGGACCCTGATTATGGCTACTGAGCACTACCAACTAAATAGGGTTTATTTGTCCAAACAAAAACACACATGAAAACAATCTACAACCTGAACTAGACGGAATATTGATAAAAAAAATGCAAATGGCAAAACATCTAGAGAGCCACACTACACAATGTAAGTACCGACACGTAGATATTATGCCTTAAAATGCTACCTGATATAGACACCTATAAATGCTCCTGTTGCAAATACTGACAGACAAGAGATACTCACTGCATATCCATTAAGAGAGCTGAAAGTGCCATGCCTACTGTACCACTGAAGCCCTGTCCACAGTGGCACTCTAATCTGAACACTCCAGATTTGGTAGCTGGTTCTTTTTGTTCCCTTTTTTGTAAGTGGTGCACCGGTGGCTCGGAGCTTTCAGGTGTACCTTTCGTTCTGGTTGAGTCTCCCTTCCTTTAACTGCCACTTGTGGCAACGTTTTAAAATCAAATCCAATTGCTGGTGTTGCAATAGCAGTACCTTCTGAGATCTGACAAGTTGCGAATAACAAATATCAGGCTTATGTTAAACTAAAATGATGTACAACACATACCGACATCTGTTCAAATTCAAACTTGTTAAAATAAAATTAACCGCTCTTTTATTTGCCTACAATGCCACAGTTCAACTATTGATCATTTCCAGCATTCACTGACACCATATAAGAGAGAACACTGTAATAAAGGACATGATTTTCTCATATAGATTTATTTGTTTGGAGAGAATATAGATTACCAATGACATCACTAATCTGTTTGTAGCTACACGCTGTAAGTAGTCAAGTCAGTAAATCCGATAACTGCAGAAAATAAATTATGGGGCTTCTTGGTATAAAATCTCTGAGGTTCATACATGTACTAGCCACAGGTACTCACATACTCTCTCCTTATGGGATTTTTTCTTTATTTGAGTTACTGCTTACTTACTACTGAGAATAGTGAATTTGCTAAAAATGCTCAGGTGAACACATTGACTGCCATTTTGAAATCACGTTAATTTCTGAGATGGTCATACGTTTGGATTCTCAAAAAAAGTTAAAAGTGGTAATCGGAAAAGGACCTGGTCTGCCTGCTGAACAGGAAAGAGTTGATAGCAATAAAATGAATAACAGACAATTCATCCAGATGGACAGTATAAATCCGGTGCAAATAATAAAAACGACAGAAAGGATGACGGAAGCGATACAGATGGCAACTGCTTCCTCATATCCAGAATAAAGGTCTGCGTTTTGTAGATGAAGAGCAATTGAACATTTAACTCTTTTAACAGAAAAGGCTTTTTATTCTTTAAGCGGCTTTATTAGCTGTTTCTGGTACCATGTGTTAAATAAAAGCTCTACCTGAAGAAATACTGTATAAGGTCCAAATGTTACTGGCCAGAATCTCAATTTTGCCAACAGACAATGATGTTCTCTGGTATTCGCCATGGTGTATTGGAAGCCTCTGCAAAATCTCATATTTTAAGTACAAACACACTGAAAGAAAAAGGAGCATTCCAGTTTATTTTTTCAGGTATTTCAGAAAAATATCTGCTTGTTAATAACGGCAACAAAAGTTAAATTAAAATCTGCTGTGTAGTGTAACTCTCTAATATAAAACATTCAGTTATCAATCCTTTCCAGAACATTTTAGATACAATCTAATAAACCAGAGGGAGCAGCAGTATCTTCTCTTTGCTCTGAGAAGGCACAAAATCTGTGCCTTTTAACTTAAGAGGTAATATTATCAATTTGATTGTCACAAACAACGTTACAGTTCTATATAAGTGTTTATAAAGTGTAATAAACTCGTATTCTGTTTAACACGAAAGCTGGAAACTCTGAAGGAACATAAAAAAGGAAACTTAATATAAGGATTGAATATTGGAATTCTAGAACTTACTTCCTTTATAGCACCAGTCATTCAGTACTATTTACACAGATTTCAAGGATACACACTGTACTACAGTTACAAGCCCAAATGTCTGCACTACAGTATAGCTTTCATTTCACAGACAAACATCACACACAGCTCTCCTGTTCATAGCACTATAGCTGTTAGTAGAAATGATACACCACAAAAAAAGATGTGAAATGAGTAGCATCTACTGATCAGATGCTACACAAATTGATTTTGATTTTGAACAGGTTGAATCCCGTTCTGTTATTGTTTAGAGATTCACAAACTATATAAAATGTTAAAGTATTTAAATTAAATGGTAAGGAAATTGCTACCTTAAGGACAAATAGTAGCCCAAAATCTTCACTTAATCTATGTTCAATTTACGATAAGATGGTATAGTTGGCTATGCAAAATATAGCAGACTAATGCAAATCTGAGTAGAGAGGAAAATGACAAAAAACAGAAGATCAATTAAAATAAGTCTCCATTATGATTTTTTTTGCTGGTTTCCAAATTTGACACTCCTCATTACACACATTCTCTAGCCCATTTTTCTCTGCCACATTTCTCTGCCTTAGCATCTTCAAATATACAGTGAGTAAAGCCAAAGTCCCCAGTTATTCATTCCACGTCCTTTAAATTTATTGCAATGGGATGTTTTGCTGTCATCTGTCCCATTAACCTTTATAGACACTGGTCACTAAAATAGTTTAAAAGACACATTTCTGTCATGGATACTGACCCAAAACTCACTGTTTTTGGAGAAGTCTGGTCTAACCATACTGTATGATGTAAAGTTAAACTCTTCTGGTCAAAATATAGGAGAATCCTTTACGATCATCATATTTAACCTTCTGGGTGAAATACACTATAATTATATGCATAAAGTGTATTAAATATCTCATATATTTTGTGAGATTTAAATTAATATGCTGATATGTGTTGAATTCCAGAAAAACTGTCACATTATTAGCTGACTTTCCACCAAAATATTCAATATTGGAAAAGTTCTACACCTGGAGAAGGGATGTTGCTTGAAATTTAAAGTCAGATTAAGACTGGTAAAATCCAGGCCTATTTTTTGTACAAGCAAACACAAGCTGATATAGTATGTGTTACAGCCTAGAGACAACAACAAAAATGAATCAACAGGGTACTGATTTAAGCCCCCAAGGTATTTAGGGAAAATCTTATACTGTAAGTCCACTTTGTTTTCTTTAACAAAAGTGCCAAACTATCATACCATTGTGCTAAAACTTTTGTGCATCCATCCCAGAGTTGAATAAATACTCAAACAAACAGACTGGTCAAAGGAATGTTTTTGGAGATGATGCTAAGCTCCATCCCAGAGGTTGCCAGATGCTGGTTAAATTAGATCTCCAAGTATCTGTCATTTTATCAGCTGCTGTATAAATAAGATCTCAGGCGCATCTTATGAATGTCCATCTGTTGGCTTAACACAAGCACAACCTCTGGGGGCCCAGTCCAGAAAAACTGATGAATAATGAATAAACTTATCATCTCTGATAATCAGAAATGTTTCAATAGCCTTGAAAGTTCTCCATATTAACATTTACTAGATAAAACAAACCCTAGACCACCCTGGATTTTCCTGCTCATGAAGATTTACATTAATTCTGAGAAAATCCCATTGGTTTTCATGGCATTTGCCTGCCAACTGTACGATTCAATTGGTAGCTGTTTCATTTTATAATGATCTCCACCTTCTTCGTGTAGACAATATAGTCACAAGTGACTACCCCAATAAGACGTTAATGGCTACATTGCTACAAAACCAAGAGATGCTCTTATTACAATTACACACATATGTACACTGTACATTGTACAAAAGTAGGTCAATCCGATACTTATACACATATGCCAAGCACTTTTCTTTAAAAGTGAGGGCCTGGAGCTGAAATTTAAATTCCCATGCCGTTTCTTATTATATCCAAAAAACGTGACATGGTTTTATTCAGTAAAAACAACCCATTCAAGTAAACTGTAGCCTACAGCTGTAACAGAGAGATGCGATGCTATGCAAGTACACAATTTAACTTTCAATTCCCAAAAGTAAATGCATACTAAATTTTGGTTTTGCAATGAAAAAAATTACATCTCAGCTAAAAATGGGTTCCTAGGGTGTTCTGGGTTTAGTGCAATATACAGTGTATATTTAGCTTCATTTCAAATCAAAATTAATTATGTTCTCTCATGTTAACTACAGAATAGAAAGGTGATTTAAGCTACTGTAAATGTGGGTGGACAATTTACATCTGACATGGGCATTACAGTTTTTTATTTTTCAATATCACTTTTTTAAACCACTCTCCTAAAACCTACTTTGTATTATATTTCTTGGTTGGGCTTTTTTACTGTGTGTCTACAGTACATGATATAAAGTATAACTTGACTTTGTAAACCCGTTTGGGACAGTGACAGACAAAAATGTGAACAGTAATAGAAAAATAGATTGAGGGTTTTTGACAGTGAAGCTGAAGCCCAAACTGAGGCTCCAAACACAGCAGCTCATTGGGACTTTCAACACCAGAGCTACAGTATACAGCTCCACTCCCTGGACAGTAAGGAATTCCTTGATGTCAAAGGATTAGGTCTCCTACCATGGGATAATTCAGCCCTTTAAGCTATTTGTACAATAGTATCACTACGTTCATACAGTGCTATTTAAAGAAGCAGATAAAATCTACTTTGTATTCAGGTGAGAACTCAATCAATTAACAGTTGCAACAAGCATTACTTAATGACAGCTCACCCTGCATTAACTTTAGAAACTAATTACCACTCAAGTCATATCACAGGATTCTCTCGAAAATATTACATTCTCCAGTACTGTAGATTTTTAAGGTAGAACATATCCTCTAGAGTGCATTCAATCTTTCTGTAATGACAGCAACTGGACTAGTATACAATAGAAAAGACACCGAAACTATTACATCCAAACTATGACATTTAATGACCAAAGAAGTATGTAATGTTCCTTTTGTCTTATAGTTTTGGTTATACTTTCCAATACTGCATGGCGCTGTTATCCACTTCAATCCATTATTTTCACATTCTTCAGCTAATGCTTTTGCACAGGGAGATACTGTACAGTATCAGATCAACACTTTTCCATCCTAACTTTACTTTCCCCAGTTTTGTTCTTTCTGCACACTCACAACTTTGGCTATGAAAGAGTAATGTTATGAGAGAGCATTAAAACGCAGCAATGCTAATTTAACACCTGAATACGAGGAGTAACATCCTGACTCCTACAACAAAGGGAATTAAACAACAAAGAGAGAAGGAAAACTATCATCACAATCATAGGAGGAAGAATACAAAACACCAGATGTATGACTTCGGTGAAGTACTGCTCAGGATCCGATGAGACTGTAGAAAGTGACAGGAAAGACAGGCAGCTCCCTTGCCTGAATGATTTTTGAAGACTCGAGACGTAAATAATATATCAAAACATTTTTTTCCAAATTCTGAAGAGGCAGCAGTGGAGCACACTTCATGGAAAAGGCATAGTGAGTTGAACATTGGTTTCATAAGCTTTTTTGCAAATCTGTCAAGTTTAAAACATGAATTTGCACGCGCAACTTTGGCAGAAAGTGCCCTTTTTTCTTTTCATTAAAGTACTCCGCATTATTTTTTGTTTGGTTTGGTAAATGTTTACCAAGAATGACCTCCTTTTCACGCCTGCATTCAGAAATTAATCAACAAAATACTTAATAAACTTGAGAACTCTATAATAATAGTATACAACGAAAGTCTGGTTTCTTGTTACTTTTGAATTAAAATTCATTTAACAGATTACTTGTGACACCCCTGGGTGGTTCACATTTTCATACAGCAGCCTTATTATCCATAAATGTAGGTTTCTCTCTTCAAAGCACTTCTCAAACAGATGTAAGCTCATGGCAAATATGTTTGTATAAACCAAAGTTTTCTGTTACACTTTGATCATGAATACATAAGAAAGCCAGCCTCAAGTTATGGCTGTACAAATAAAAAAAAAGCCTATTGGATATGCTTAATATCTTTTGAACCTACAATATGCTAGCTATAGGTCTTCCCGTTCACGTTAAGCATACTTTCACTAGGGGCAACAACATCCAAGGTTTGAATGTTTTGTGAATGCTTGGAATACTCGGTAAGAAAAATCTGGCTGAATCTGCTTGGTTAATGAGTAGCCTCCTGGCCACAGGACGAGGAGGCTTGAACCCCATTCTGACAGAGAGAACCGAGAGGCAGCTGAGAGGTGGACATGGGGAGGAGGTGGGGTGTTTGAGACGAATGCAAAAGGAGGTGCTTGAGTTTGGTTTATGTACCTGTAGCTAGTTTGGCAGGGATGGTGATTAGATGCAGCAGTGTGAGATTAAACTTCAGTTAACAACACCTCTTTATTAACGTACTGTACATACTCGCTTTTTTCAGTTTTGCAAGTTTTGATTTTAATCATTTATCTGCACAGGAGTCCAGAAGGACAAAATACAATATGTCACTATCTAGCATGCTGAGACAGCTGTAGCTCTTGCCCACATTAAGATGTGATCATAAAACACTCACAGACACCTCTAGGTTTTGAGACTGGCAGTACCATTTCCCAAGCAGTGGATAAAATTCTGTGCAATTTACTGTAGGTTCAATTGGGCAATATCACGTTCTGTAACACGCTTGGTGCTAAAAGATTCTGGTTACATTGGAGAAAGCATTTTGCCCTCACCAAACATAGTTATTCAAGGGATTAGAATAAAGAATATGAATAGTGGATATGATGTTGATCAAACACTTTTGGTGTCCTTTTTTAGTTTTTGATCATCCGTAACTATTCATCTATTCAATAAGGCTTCTTCCTATTTGTGATGTTTCTTGTTCTCTTTTGTCTTTGTGAACTGGCATACTGTCTTACAGCAGCATAACACCACTTGAACAGCACCCCCCTTTTGAGCATTACGGTGCCAGACCAGCAAGTTCACATAAGAGGAGCTCCTTGCAGTATGCCCTTGATTAGCAGTAGTTCTTTTGATTCCCTATATCAAGGAACTTCTATGGGTGGAGGGAGATGGACTACCTCTCCATTCATCATCTCGGGCCCTTGTTTTGTCAACAGTAAACAATTGAGGCACAGACTCCACTATACAGTATTAAAGAATCCAGAATCTCTTTATTGGAGTTTATACTACAGTAGAAATCTTATAACCTGTTATCTGTTGGAATTTTTTTACATCAAGACTTTCTTTTGATTATGGTTATAAAACTTCCAACAGAATAGCCAAGTCTTTTCACACATTTCATAATTTATTCTTAGCCATCAGGCATTATCATGATCGTGACAGGAAAGATTATTTTTGGACATGTTGTGTCAGAGGGACATCCAAGAAAGTTGGATCTTTTTCAATTACGTTTAATCTCAGTCTCCTGTGGAATAAGGGAGGGCAATTTGCCTTAAAACCACAACCATCCATGCATCCATAGATTTGCAGTGTATACTTCATTGTACAAAGACATGATAATCTCATAATTCTCAAGCTTTGAAAACTTCTTCACTGAATGATCCTGAAACGAACAGCATCCCATTCATTATCGACAGACGGTTATATGAACAACGGTATGAATTAACTGTAAATATGCAGCTTGTGATAAACCATTTGAACCATGCCATCATCACAGTCTACAGTACTGTACATGTGCAAGTTGCAAAACGTTCTGAATTCTTCATATTTATGAATTAACATATAAACATAAAGAAGAAAAAATAGGTAACCCCAGAGGTACCTAAGGAGAACTACTGATAAGTCACTATTGAAAGAAACCCTGAATGGAACATTAAAAAGAGTCCAAAATCTGAATTCTAAAGAACAAAATGGCATCTGCAGTTCCACTAGGACTGGCAGGTGGCAAGTTAATCATATGAAATTACAGGTCTTGGCTGGCAAAGAGACAGGATGGAATGACACCGTTCTCACAGGAAGACTGAAGAGTGATTCAGAAGAGGAAGCACACTTAGCATTGGATGGTTTTTTTTGTAATGTTTTCTTGCAACAGAATATAATCTATATAATCATTCACAGCTGATAACCTTCAGTACAAAATGCAGCAATTAGGAGGAAATAAGAATGTTTGGAAATCCATTTCTTTGATTACCTCAGCAGGGACTTAATGGTTTTCTCTAGGAGTGGACAGCTAAGATCCCAAGCAGATTTGGGATTTTTTGCAGTATAAATTGCAAGCTTTGTTCCCAAAGTGAGTCCAGAGGGACCTGTAGATTGCCTCGTAAGAGTGAACCTCCCACATCAGGGTTGACCACACACTGTTTATATAATAGTAGGTAATGACACACCATCTCCAGAGCTGGTGACAAGAGTGTGTTATTATACTTGGTGTTCTGCTAAAAGGGCAGCTGCACAGCCAAACAGCACCTCTGGTCCAAGGCAGTTTTTCTTATCAGCTTTTGTTTTGCATGTCCCAACTTAAAATTCTGATCAGCCAACAGAATCCAGAAAGTCAGAACTTCTGTAATTCATCTAGCTGCCAAGTTCCAGCATGTACTGTATTGCTATCAATGAACTGATTAATGCCTTTGACCCATGAATGCTATTAGATGCCATACCTCAATCATGGAGAGCTCCCTCCATGGAAAAACCCTGACTATCGCATTCCAAAGTACGCTCTTCATGGAAATGCACCTCAACCACTGAATTCAATGCATATCAATATGCACAGAAGAGCAGAGGTTAAGCTGCTTCCCTCCAGGAATCATGTTCCAAACCATTTCAAGTTAAAAGGACTCTTTCTTCAACAATCTGTCTTACATCACTGTCATGTTTGGAAACATTTCAGATTATATGTTCTAAAAGTATGAGTGAATGTGTGTGTCTTTGTGACCTACAGGTACCCTCTTGCGCTGGGTTAGACGTACCATGGCCCTTTAGGGATAAATTTGTGAAAACCGACGAACGGGTGTCCCCTGAAAGGAGAACATTCTGCAAAACAATAATGATATGTATTGCGATTTCACACCTTATATCTCATATTTGTCTGTTATTCTATCAATTTTCTAACACTACTATTCAGAAATATAGTTGTCTAATGTAAACTAAAGTAAGTGCTTTGATGCTTAACTCTGACATGATTTGATGGAGACTAAAAGAAGCACAGCATAATCTTTGAAATGTGGTTGTCATATGTTTGAAAAGAAACTCATCGAGGTTGTACAGTATATATACTGTATACTATACATACAAAGGAAAAATGACAGCTGTCATTTCATTCAGTGCATGTTGTGCAATCAAGTTAAAAGCACTATTAAAAAGGCACCTATCTATGGTTATAATTTATATTTCAAAGTATTTATATGTAGCAAATCACCTAGAGGCATTATAAGGAGTTCTTTTTTTATTTTATTTTGTTACAGAGAGAAATGTGCAGATTTCTTGCTCATTTTCCAACTAAAAATAAACTGCAGCTGTTTTTCAAAAACTTAAACAAAATAACTTTTGATAAATGATCACTCACTTCTAGTACAACGTTTTTACCACATTGTCAGACTATGCTATACTCTTATGGTTTCTTTTTCAGTGTCTGCAGAATGCTTTGCAGAGCACTGTGTTGTACAGAAACCCCATGCATCTGAAGTTACATAGACCTTTGAAAGACATGCCGTGACTTTGGGCCTAATTTTAGAAGTATAAATCATATTTAAAATCACAGGAACTGATGGAGTTTTGAGTTTCTATCTCTTCAAGAATTCTTAGCATAAGCCTGTAGCCACTAAATTGAATCTTCCCCTTCCTGGGTAGAGTCCTAAACTTTATCATGCACAGTGCACTGAGTTACCTGAATGAAAAATGAAAGTTGGCAAGGTAAATTAAAACCCCAGGCCCCAAGTGAGAAAATGTAAGAAATCCAAACAAACCAGCATATTCTCATGCCCAATACAGCTATTTGTACTTATGCATATCCACCCCATCATGTATAGGCCCACAAGGAATTACTCCTGTTTGGAATACCTGCATGGACAGATCTCTGCTCCCCTATGCAATTCATGTCATCTTCCTTAAAGGCTGCACTATTTCTGAGATGTTTGGCCCAAAGCTCTAACCCAATTTGACATGGTTAGATCTGGAAACAAGAATTTGGAAAAGCTGGGATGATGTATCTGGTTTAATCTCAGAAATGCACAGCACCACAATAAATCTCTGTGGATTTCTCTGTGGACTCTCTTCTTTATGCCAGGCACCTTCGACAGCAAAATCATCCATTCTAGTCACGGCCGAACTGTGAAATACACAGCTTTGAATTTAGTATTCAATTTTTAAAAGATCTTTAGGCCATCTGCCTTGGAAGTAATATGCCTAAAAGTTCTCACTGTAAGTGCTAGAATTTAGTGATAAGCCCCTTCCACTTCAAAAAGCATCAGAAATTCACTCAGTTCTTTCACAGTTTTTGACTGGCACGCGAGCACCCTGATTTGCCGTACAAGACAAAAACCGATATGTGAAATCAAACAAGTTTTTGAATAATTTTTCATATTTCTCACTTACTAGAGCCTGTCACAAAACGCATGCCCCTTTAAAGAGTGGGAACTTGACCATAGACATCTTGCAAGAGACAAGTCTGAAACAGAACATTGATAGGCCTATTTTTACAATCACAAACATTGATCCATTTTCAGCAAAAGCTTAATCCTTATAGGGTCAGGCACAGAGGTCAAGGTGAGACTGCCCCACTGACCTATCACCATTCCATCACAAACATACAGGGAACAATTTAGAAATGTCCAAATCTTAACCGATACAATATGTCTTTTCACTGCAGGAGGAATCTCTAGCAACTAGAGAAAAGTCACACAGACATGAGGGGAGCATCTAAGCCCCACACTGTAAGCATCCTAAGCTAGAATTGAAAATAGGACAAACCCAAAAATTGAGAGAGAAGCACAGTTTTTCAGGGGTTATACTGACTTTATAATGTTTAATGATTAACATGCTGTAATACACAGTTTAAAATGATTAAAAGTCTAGAGAGTATACAACTTAAATTCTTAATTGGAAAAAGATTGTCCCTCAGCAGTGACCGGGATTTGAAACCGGGCGTTTTCTGGTGACAGTTCAAATGCTGTATGTGAGACGTTAAGCTTTATTAGCTCCACCAGGTGGTTTTACAAGGTGATCACGGATACTATTATCATAACACGCGGTATGATGCGGTATGACACGCTGTGATTCGCTATGCCTACCGCGTTTTGACTCAGCATACTTTGTGCATTTTGAATGGCTGGATCTGTAATATTCTAGTGAATATTGGGGAAAATGATCACAGGCCCATAAAAGACAAGTCAAGCCATTTAAGTCTTCTAAAGATGTGCCACCAAATCCTGTATCACCTGACACTTCAGGTATTTAAAAGTGATTATTTTACAGTTGTGTCAGTTACTTCTCTTGAATACTGAGATCAAATTAAAATTGCCAGTTATAATAATAACAACCTTAATAATAAAGGAGATCACATATTCATGTGCCAAGTTTGGAAGCTGTTACGCACACAGCATGATTGCTACCAGTTGCCATCTGCCTGATTGTCTTGATGGGCACAAGAAGCAACAAAGAAAAAAAAAAGAAATTGCCACAATGCAAACCATTGATCAAAGGAATGGATTAACAAGCTCACCCACTACAGGTGGTGGAGCAGACAGGCAGAAAATGAGTTGTTTACATCTGCAGAATTCTCACCCTGATGCATCCATGAGCCACTGATGTGCCATGAACAATTCGTCTCTGTTGGGTGTCTTTGGTTTCCATAGGAACCCAGCTTTCTAAAACTTTCGGAGAAAGCATGATCGTTTCTGACCACGGTTAAATCTCTACAGTTGGGGAGAAAAGCATTGCATTCAACATTTCAGATGGATCTTACAGATCAGAAAACTGTGGAAAATATAGAGTTCTTAAAGTATAAAGAGCTAAACCAATTTTCCTAGCATGTGGTTGAATGAGGACTCTTGTAGCAATGGTGAGATTTGATTTGTAGTCACACTGTGGGCAGAAGTTATTTGTGCATGAATGCTTCCGGCTCAATTTTTAAAACTTACTTGGTTTAAAAAGCACTAGAAATAATAAGACAAGTATTTCTTTTCAGAACTTCATTGATCTGTTGAATATTGCAATAGCACCACTAATCATCTTACAGATTGTCAAAGAAAAACAGAACATTTTTCCTTCACTCTCTTGCAACCACCCTTCATGACCATTAATGATTCATCCAGTTCAGCTATTTTTTTCTTGAGGGAGCCTATTAAAACAACACCAGATTTTTTAAAGCTTTAGTCTAGCAGTCATGTGAGTTGAATTAGAATAAGCATTATAGATAAGAGAATAAACAAATATCTCAAACAACCCAACGCCCAGTCAGGCAGGCACCTGCAAACCCATTGAAGTCATCGTTGCTGTCTCTTCGCGCAGCAGGATTCAGACAAAATAACAAAGCAGCAGCCGACTACTGAATAAGCAGAACAGTGGATGACTGACTTATCCATGGAAATGCCTGCATTTCATTGAGAAAACCGATGCTGGGAGAACAAAAAAAAAACAGAGGTCTCCTGGCACTGTTTCTGCATACAGTATGTGACACAACTATGTTTAAGGATGGACACCCACCTGCTAAGCCTTTTAGAAAAGGTATATTTTTTTCCTAAAGCTGAAAAAGACAAAACATGCAGAACTGCATAACCATACTGAACCAAATATGAAGCACACGACTGGAAACAAAGACAAATGTAAAAAAAATCTCAAAGGTGTCTGGTATACATCATTTCTTTTTTTCCTGAATTAGTAATTGTGTCACTTGATCAGGAGAGCATATGCGTTCCAAAAAATATGTGTTGTGACAACAGGAGCACACATTTTTTGTTTCCATGTAAAGCAAGTTCTTTAGCAGTCCACAGACGTGTGTTACTGATATACAGTAGGAGCCTGATGAAGAGGTATATAGTATACATCCCCATGATCCTGAATTGGATGAAACAGTTAGAAAATGGATGGATATGCTACACATACTATAAATATCATGGTTAGAAATTGTCTGCATAAAAACAAATGATCAAAAAGACTTTAAAACTTACACTCTGACAGTACTGCATAGTTAAGAGATGACCAAGCCTAACGCCATGGTTGTCTTTTACAGAAATACAAATTCTAAGACTGCCAAAGTAGTTTTACAAAAGATAAACTGCTGCAAGAGTAAACAAATTCTAGCATGCTAGGTGTAACTTATTACTGAGGGAGTGGTATTGATCAGGCCACAACACTTACAGTATGCGGTACCAGTGCACAAAAACAAGCCATGTCTGGAACCCAGATGTCTGCAGGTAAAAGCAAAATTAGGAATGGGAATTCAATCGCCTGACCCCCCTACTTTGACACATAGGATTAATTGTCACACCTGAAGACAGGGGGCAAGAACAGACGTAGTCCAGATGTACAGCACAAACATGCAATCATATTGGCCTACAGGGTAAGGGCATACTGTAATAGACCATTTGTTGAAGGGTTTTGTAGCCCTGTTGACTCGCAGGTGAGAAAATAAGATCTGAAAGCAGAAGCAGAAAACTTGTTTGGATTCAGAGCACCTCGGTTCTCCTGAGGTTTCAAATGCTGACAGAGCCGGAAAATTAAAACAAAACCCCAAACACCCTAAAAGCACATCACTTTTAAAAATGCCCCTTGTGTACATTATCAATAATAAAAAAGGCACAAAGATTGCCTATAGATTACTGCCTCATTTTCTAGACTGAAAAGTCGGGGGAGGGAAATAATGAAACACCTTTTCAACAATGAAAAAAAAAAACTGGTGTTGCCCCAACTCCCCCCCCCCCCCACACACACACTTCTACACTTCCATTTCCCTGCTTGAGAAAAATCAGTCTCTAGTCCCATGGAAAGAGTCCAACCCAGGCGGTGTGGGTTAACGTGACGATTCGTTTCTGACAGAGTGTCAATACAAAGCAATTTACGAGCGCATGAAAAATCGACCCGAGGTAACAGGCAATTTCTCCGCTCCACTGGTTAGATGGAATAAGTCCAAGGAGCCCAGGCTAGCATGATTAGGACTCATTGGCTTGCCGGAGACAACACTGTATCTGCCTGGCTTGTATTTACAGCGGAGGAGGAAGCTGAGTAAATGTTCAGGTTTAGCACCCTTTTGAAATAGAAGGGAAGCAATCAGCCCTTTGCTAGGGTATTAATCACACTGATAGTGTGGGACGGTCTTTCAGTCTTGTCTTTGGAGGGGCGTATGAACTCATAACCTGTGTTTTATCTTCTCCAAAGTGACCATTCGTGTAGGGTAATTTGCTCTTCACCAACAAGTGATCTGGACATTTAATGTCCACAAAAGCAGCAGACCCCTTGAATTTGAAGTACAATACCACGTGAAGTACAATAATGTCTAGTGGGTAGGAACTTTTCTTCTGATAATGCATTCACAGAATCTAGTGTTATATAGTGTCAGCTCTGAGCAATCTTTTTAAGTTAAGCCGAGTTAAATGGGAATCTGAAATAAAAAGCCTTTCTTTAAAAAAGCATCAGGATCAGATACTACTTTTATTTTTTTCCTGTCCAAAATTTTACATTCCTGAGTAATAAACCTGTTTATGAAATTGGCTTTGAACTAAAAATGTTGGGAATAAACATTAGATGTGCATAAAATATAAGTGGATATTCAATGTACATGCTAATAATCTTTCCCAACGGGTAGTTATATTTAAAATAACATAAGCTTTTAAAACCAGCAGTGTACCAGGCTAAGTTGGGACCATAAATAAGTACAGTATCTAATTGTGTTCCTAGCTACTCCGGAGACAAACAATTCTCAGTTAAAGTTACTGATCTGTCACTATTTTCAACAGCTCTCATCTTCGCTATTGATTCTGTTGAGAAAAAATTACTAGGTGCAGCATTTTTATACACAATTCTAATTAAACATTCTGCATTTTCTTCAGACACAAACATTTTGGAAGCAATGTATGATGTACAGTACAAATGGACAAGAGGAGATATTGTTACTCATCACTCTGTATGCACAAAACATTACATATATTTCTAAGGAGGGCAGGTTTTGTACAGAAAAGATATTAACATGTCAGGGATTTCAGTGAAGAATTCCTCAATTGCTGCTTCCATTTTTTTTACCTATGCATATTACTAGCATTGTACTAGTAATAAGGAGTATTGTACAGGATGGGAGGGGAATGATGTACCTCATCAAATAAACAGAACTCACCGATATACATAAATACTTGGATAACTTGATTCATTTGGCATGAATGTATGCAGAAGCCAGACAGATGAGGCTTTACAAAATGCAGTGAAAACGAATGTGTTGCCTTTTGTGTTTAAAATAAGCTTCTTCTATTTCCTTGACTACAGCACCATCCTCTTCACCATTCTCTATTAAAACCCTTAAAAGTCAAACGCCTTTACCTGCAGTCTTGTCCTGGAACATACGAAAGGTTGCAAACAATTAAAGGCAATTTGGCCCATCTTTTCCATTTGGTAGTTTAGCAGCTAATAAATCTAAAATTTTACCCGGATGTTACTTAAAAAGGCCCAGACTTTGTTTTTCAACCACATAGCTGATATGCCTGTTCCAGATATTTCCACAGTTTATGTAAAGAAGTATTTCCTACTTTCTTAATTCAATTCCCCTTTAGTTTCCAATTGTAAAAGTGTATTTTTGTTTCACTACTCAGTGTGGGAAAAAGTCCACTCCCTTGACCCCATCTGTATGAAATACTTGAAATCAAAATACTCCTCTTGAATCAATTCTCCTCTTAATCTCTTCCTTTGTTCTGGACTGAAGAGATTTAGTTCCCTTAATACTATATGTCCATGTATGACACTCCTCTGAGACCAAGAATCATCTTGGTGCTCTTCTTTAAAAATTTAATTAAGGTGGAATATTTTATAATATTAATAAAAGCATATTTGTATGTACTGTATGGTGACAGAGACTTAGAATGTTTAGTTTAGTTCTAGTTAGTTCTAGAACTAGTTCGTTCTTTAACTAGTCGATTGTAAAGCATCGGCATAATTTGCCTAAATTTCCCAGTACAACCAGTTCTGCTCTAGAAAAACAGAGACATTCCCCTCAGGAAGATCATTCTTGTATTCCAAGAAACTATACATGCAGAAACATTGTCCTACCGAGCTCTTATTGAACACATTTGAAATTCTATTTATCTCTATCCACCAGTATCCAGCTTTAGATCTTTGTCCTTACAGAGTACAGCTGAAGAGTACTCTCTTCAACATTCTGCCCCAGTATCCTCAATCCTTGCTTGTTCCTAAATCTCGCTCTTGTCCACTCTGCTTAAATTCTGCTATCTGCTTGTTCATCCCTCCTCCTCACTGTCCTACATGCTCATCCTCTTCCCTTGCACCTCCTTGTGCCAGAAACAGATACAGTATCTCAACATTGCACCTCTGACCACTTTGGCACCAGCTCAGGAATTACCTGTGAGGGCTGCACCTATTGATCAGAAAGACCATCCCTGCTCAGAACTCGGAATGTCTAAACTACCTTCTACCTCATGTTATGTAACCACAGCCCCTTAGGGAAGATAAGAACTTTGCCGCTTTTCATTCTAACTTAATTCTGATGGATATTCCTGTATTGCTGTGCTTATTGAAAAACTCCCTGCACAATGTTGACTTCTAAATTATTGTAGTACTCTATGTAACCTCTGCAGGATGTTATTTCTTGCAGTGCAGAACCTGCTTTGAATGTCAGTCATTTTTGATGAAACATCAGCTAAATTAAAAGTTGTATGTATTGTATTATTTCTCTCTATTATCTTGATGATTATTCGGTTCACAAAAGTAATCAAATTGTTACCACATTTAATTAAAAGTAATCAGGTACTTAATGATCCTCTTGTTTTTTTCACAGCTGTGTGACACAATTGATTAGGTAGTTTTTTTCCATTAAGGTATTCAGTGATTCCAAGAATAACAGAAATGGGGACTTTAAAATGGTTTATAATTACTTAGTTGTTTGGGTTTTTTTGACACAGCAATGTTGTGAAATACACTTCATCCAGTGTTCTGGTGATTATTGTTGTTAACAATACTTCTGTGTTAAGTGTACATTTATACTCAGAGGAAAAAAAAATCATTCTCCTGTTTTAGAAGACTTGCCCTGAGTGATTCCTAAGAAAAAACAATTCCACATGTCAAAAAAGACAAATAGAATATTACAAAATAAGAACATTTTGTTCTTTAAAAAGTTCAAAAATCAAAAGCAATATTCATCTCTAACCCCTTAAGGCATACATCTAAAACTTCAAAGAAATATCTGAAATGAATGGGGAGTGATAGACTGTCAAAATCTGTAGAAACTGGCTAAAAAAAAACATTATTTTGACATTAAGACCTCATCAATAATAAACTGTGTTCTTGAGGTAGAATATGGTACTACAGAAATACACCCATACAGAAATGCAAAAAAAAGGTAATTTTATTCTGCAAAACATACATTTCAACTGTGCTATGTGTAAAAAAACAAATAGATCCTGCGAGCCATTTTAAAGTTATTATATTAATGCAGTACAATGGCTCTGGTCTAAATTACATTTTAAACACAATTAACTCTAACACAAACTGACCAAAGTTCCCAAGAAAGGATGGGACACTAGTGTCATCAATTAAGATATCAGGAGCATGTTTAACAAGTAACTCAGATTTAAGAAATTATAAATAGTACAATCCAATTCCAGCATTGAATATCTAAAAAAGGAACATATGGTATTGGAGGAAAAAGCAAATGTGCCTTTTGGACTATGGCAAGATCCCCTCCACACATTCCATCAGCTAGAGCATCACATCATCACATCTGTGTATGTTTGCTCATTGATGAGTGAGTCTCATTAGCTGTCGATATTTTTTTTCCATTTCGGACTACTGTCAGAAGTCACAGCGCAGACTGCTTATTTTCTAAACAAGCAATTAGATGTAGCTGGCACAGCTAAAATGTCTCTGTCAATTTCCTATCCAATAAGGTTAATGTGAGTGGAATGCAACGTCTGATTCTATGAGATCATTAGTGATAGTTTGTGAGAAATGGGAAGAAAAAGCTTTTAACAAGACAAGAGAACCACTCAAAGAGAACCACAATTGATTCCTATACATTTTTCATTTTTTCAGCATTTGCTGTTTGGAGCACACCTGCAATTATGGGAGCGCACAAACTCGTGGACTGTATGTAAACCTTTGCTAATGCTGTATACAGTACATCACTGTAATACAAACGTAGCTAAAGTGATACTTTGATGGTAAGCTCAAATCCCTTAAGCAAAGTATGTTCTTCACTACTTCCAAATGGCAGAGGATGCAGCAAATAATGCAATTCTAAATGGATCTCAAAATCTTCTCGCTTGATTCACTGTAGAAGAGCAGGAGTAAATGTTGTTTTCACTCGACAAGCCCCACACCAACAATGAGTTGGTCTTCCATTCGAAGCAACGCAGGTGTCACAGCAATGTCCCAAGCAAATGATATGAGGTCCTAAATAAATGCGTAATGGAGTGGGGAGCTATGTCTGCAAGCAAGTGGCACAACCTGCCACCTTCCCCAAAAAGTCTGACGAATTCATGGCCAAAACAGTTTTGCAAAGTTTTGCTTTCTCCTTTTTGGGGAGGAATTAGCCCGTACTTGTTCCTTACATGCTATTTATATTTTACAAAATATGATAATGCAAAAAATTAACAATTCAGATGTTAAAATGTTAATGCAGAGAGCAAATTTAAACACAAATGTACAAATGTGTTCACCGGTTGCACGTCACCTCAAAGTCGGCATAAAAACTTCAAATGTCACCTCAGAAGTCATCATGTGCTCCGCAGGCGACTGCGAACGTTTACCACGGATCCTCGCGGTTTCAAGAGCATGAACCCATGCCGAAGATTCCTTGCTAAACACAGATCTGTCTCTCTGTACCTTGTTACTGACACCGTCATCGGTTTCCTTAGTTGAGACCAGCGAGAAACCGTTCTTATTACAGCTTCTTGATTCCCTTATTTGGAAGAATTATCCCTCTGCGTTCCCAACCATTAATTCTCTTTACCACTTCATTTAATTTAGAACATCTTTTTTATTCTAAATCAAAATGTTATTGACAGCCCAGCAATATCTTGTACTGCTTATCAACACCAGAGCGCACGCACTATACATATCAACCCCGCCCTGTGCTCGTTGAATAAAAAAGTGTATTTTTCGAAAATGTTTGCTACTTAAATATGACACTATTAATTCATTTTTTTTACGAAGCATATAGCTTAGCAATTAAGACTTGAGAACAAAATACAAAATAATATACTTGAAAAGGGAGCGCCCTTACTTCAACACACTATTTTATACACTATGCATAAAAACAACAATTTACGTATATTAAAAAATAACCTCCTGGCAGAAATACAGTTATGACCTACAAATAATTGATATATCTTGAAAATCCATTTTCCCACCGACTCATGCAACCAAAGGCGCATCAGACAATAAAGCCTTGAATAACTGAGGCGGCACATCAGTAGCTATTATATGGAGCCTTACTAAGATAGTAGTACAGATGGAAACAAAATCGCGTCCAGCAAACACCTCTTGCAAAAAACGATACCCTTCATGCCACAACACCCTCTGTACAACAATAACTGTATTGTATAGAACATTAACTGCGGTAGCCTGGTTTGGATACAATATACAATATAAACAGACTGAGCAGGAAGGTGGAGGAAGCCAGCAAATGTATTGTGCACAACAGCTACAGTTTTCAGACATCTACTGTAAGTCAAGCAAATAGTTTTGGAGGTCAAAACAATCTTTGTCTATCATGACTTTTCCTTGCAAAGTGAATTTGACCTCATTCCATCTGGGTGTTGATTTAGACTGCCTAGACGCAAGAGCAATAAAGCTAAGTAATCTTTTATTTCCACATTTAGTAACCTGCTCAATATGGACAATTGACTGCATTTTTTACTTTTCTTTCTCATCACATATGTATGTCTCTTATTTGTTAGAGGGTTCATGTTGTGTCAAATGGATTGTGTCTTTTACCTGCCTGCAAAGCAGATTTGATATGTAAATTGTAAACCAATTGTCCTCACTGCTGCAATTAAACAATTTAAAGCAGAACAAAACATCAAAATCCCAATACTCGGATGTACTGTTTGGGAATTTCACAGCACTTTTTTTTTTTATTTGCAAGTTTCATTTATCCCTTCATGTGCCACAACTGCTAAGGAAGATTTCTCCTTCAAGAAACCGAGTCTGAGAACAATGCATTAGCTTACCATGCAGTGTAAAATGTAACGACTTGGAGAAATATGACAATATTGAACTATATTTGTTAAAATACATAAATGACGATGCAGTACGTTTGTTATCACCTGCAAGATTGTGCAGTGGTTAGCACTGCTGCCTCGCAATGCTAGCATCCTAGGTTCAGTTCCATGCCACTGATATTTCTGGGGAGCTTTGTCAGGGATTCCACTGGGTGCTCCAGTTTCCTCCCACAGTCCACTGTAGCCTCTGGGAAAACTGGCCCTGGTGTGTCTGTCTGTGTCTTGCAATAGATTGGCATCCTGTTCAGGGTAAGTCCTACCTTACATCCATTGCATGTTGGGATAGGCTCCAGCTCCCCCATGACCCTACAGTGTATTGCATAAAAAGCATTCAGTAAATGGATGACTGGTGTTGTGGCAGTGGCATAATGTTGCGCTAAATTGCAAATACATGCTGTTTCAATGAGAATTCTGTCTTGTGCGGATCAAGGAAACAATGAAAGAGTTTTGCCAAACAATGCCACACCTCAAAACAGACATTATCAGATGCCAAGAAAGAACCTTGACTCATCTGAAAACATTAATAGTTGATTGCCTGTCTTGTCAACAGACCATTCACAAGATGTCTGCATGTACTGCAGTACCACACATTGTAAAGAGTCGCCATGTGTTCACTTTTAACCTCAACATTAAAGGCATTTAGCAATGGGGACAAGACTTCACCCCCTTGAGAAAAATCCCCTTTTATCAGAATTAGAAACATTCAGTCTAAAGCCGAAACAAACTATTTACGGGCTGCAAGTCATGTGGTTGATTTCAAACATGGCTCACCTACTACCTTGCTTTTATTTTCTCACAGATCTGCACATACCTGTTAAGAAATATACTGTAGTTCCCAATGCTGGCCAAGAGTTGAAAAGTAGGTTTTCTCTACCATTTTCAAAGGACATTCTTCTCCAGATTGCTTCTTCTGTCCCACAGGGATGCTGCAGACTCTGATAAATTGACAGGACAGTGTGAAAGTAAACACAATGTAGGTCATACTCAGTAGGACTTATCTTTAGAGGCATTTAGGTGCAAAGGAGTTGGAAGCCTCTGGGTGCTAGGCTACTGTAAAACTTATTGCAGCTGTTTGGTGTGTTACCTGTTCCCTGGAGATTCTTGTGAAAATAGGATAATTTATCACAAGGCAAAACAAATTAGTTTATAAATAGGACTTATCACCTAGTGAATTCCATACCTTTGATACTTTGCAATTCATAATTAAAGAGTGATTTCTTTAAGTACTGTACTTTTCACAAATACAGTTTCTTTTCTTTGCTGTTTATATACCTCAAAAAATAATCTCCTTATGAAATGGCCTAATTTGCAATTTTTTATTTATGTGCTTAAACTTGGGGAATAGCAGAATGTATCAAATCATCTTGATTTTTTTTCTAGTATCAACTGGTGCTTCCACAGACATCTACACAGTTAATTATAAACTCCACTTGTTTCAAGTTATTCCAGTCCATGACATGCATATAAATATCAGATCATAGAACCCCTCATCATATTTTATGCATTAATTGCTGTGCTGCTCATTTCCATGTGCTAGCTTACCCAAAACTGTGTGCTGATATAAAGGAAACTACAGTATGTATAAACTGAAATTAGATATTGCATTTATGTGATAGATACCAATCAGGTATCACTTAATGTGACCAGAATATGAATATGATTTAAATAAACTGTAATCAAGTTCAGAAATTAGGTACTGTAAATGTGAATTTAACTTCAGATTAGCAGAAGACCCCTTTCACTGAGTCACACAGAGTACTGTATTGATCCTGAAAACAGCGCATTGGTTGAAATTAAAGAAACAGCAATGAGTGCAAATTAGTAATTAAGACGTTGTTAACTGGCTCCTTCCCATTTAAGCATTTAAAATGTATTTAAAGAAGCAGTATGAATGTATGTTCTCCACGGGTCTTCTTCCTCAGTAATAGTTACACAAATATTCTAAGTTATTATAAATAAGAAGAAGAAACACGGCAGTTAACAAATTATAAAAGATACAGTATATCATCTTCAAAAGAGAAAATTAAGTCTACACAACACTTGGTGGTCAACGGAATAAACCTAGAATTCTTGGCCAACCTAATTCCATAGTATCATTTTATTCAGAAGAGTGAAGTAGTGTTTTGAAGATCACTTTGACACGAGAACCTACAGTACGAAAGGATGCAAATAAGACGAAATCATTGAGTATCATCTTCTTCATTTGGTTGATGTTAACTATTTCGATTCTAGACTCCCATCCTGCTGTTTCCCAACGAGAAAAACTTCTGTTGTTATTGCTGGTATAACAGTTGCCATTGTGCAGTGTGGCTCCAGACACTTTCTAGCATTGTCTGAATACCATTGAGCCTTGCATCACTATTGTCTTTTCACTGCTAACATTTAAAACATACTGATGTATTAACTAAGACATAAAAGCCTTTACAGAAAACACAACTGTAGGTAAATAGCTTTTAGAACAGACAGTTTTATGTTGAAATAACAGTATCAGTAACATTTTATGGAAATGGAAAATGTCAGGGCTTGACAGCCATGTTCCAGCAACTCCTCAACGGCATATGTTTGTGTTTAAGAATAAAAATGTTTTCACATTTTTAAAATTCAAGCATGTTTGGATTCTATAAGCTGCCTGATTAATGTGCAGTAGTTGCTCATCTGCACACCTACTGCTAAACAAATTACTGTGAGACATACTGCCTTTTTATTTGATGTCTTGAATGGCTTTTAAAGCCGAATATCAGTGAAGACCAAACCACCCACCCTCTCTTAGGAAAGCCATACACTTCTTTTTGCAGAAGTACAGCACTGAGACAGTGGAGCTGCAGAATCCTCATGTTCTCCTTATATATTCATTACAGAGCGAGAGTGTCTGACCTCAATCTGTCTGGTTGCATTATAGCCCCTTGCTACATTAATTCTGGAACACCTAAAAAGACAAACCACATGCCTGCCATCCTAGTTTATTATATATATTGTACTTCACTAATTCCTAGAAAAAGGATTATCACACTCAACCAGAACCAACGTTTGCTTTGTTGTACCTAACACATCTTAAATGACAGCTACCATTCCAACGTTTTATTTTTTTGCCTTTATGTTTTTTTTGGGGGTGGGAGGAATTCCATTGGTGGCACAGTTGTTGAAATCTACCATAGTAATCATTCATCCTAACAGTTGAAAATAAAACTCTCAGAATTAGAGTACAAAACTACAGTATAAAAGCTCATTAGCTCAACTAATACAAGTGTTTATACTGTAGTACCATTATCTTTCAAATTAATGCTGCAGTGAAGAGGGAGGAGCTTTTAAAATCAGATTACAAATTCTTTTTTTAAAAGCTGTTCTGAAAGGTCCTTTCCTTGATAATTCACCTTGGTATTGATGTTGTTTCAAATCTGTTTTGATCAATTTGTTTCCTTATTTTATAATAACTTGCCTTCTAACAGCGGTTATATTTATAATAATGTGCCAGTCATTAACAGAAGCACTTACTTTTAACTTCTATTATAAAAAAAATATTTTTGTATGTACTGAAAATTGCTGTCATAAAGTTTTTTTTTTATTATTCACTGCAGAGCATTCTGTCTGAAAGTGAATCAGTTAAACAGTACTTGGGGAAGTGCTGGGGAAAGAGGAGAGATTTGGGACCTCAATTTCACCCAACACAATTATGTTAAATTTTCATCCTTTAGAAGACACAAAATTCAGTTCCCACAAAGTGTATTATAAGGTCCATTATATAATTGTATTGTAACCACCTAGACATGCATAGCTTAAATGCACTAAGGTTATAATGCAACTACTGCCTTCCTACACTGAAATCAATGTACTATGCATACAGCACTTCCCTTGAACCAGGATGTTTGATATGGCTCCTATGCACTATTTAATAAATGTTTAATAAGAAAAATTATATTATTATATTTTGTAGACAGTGTTTGTAGACAGTATTAAGAATATCAATCTACGCTTCATCTGGAATGTATGTTGTTTTTGGAAATCATGGTAAAACAAAAGAATGTTACAGTATGTCACATAAGTGTTGTAGGGGCATCCTTAATGATAATACCATTGTCTTTGGTCTGGGACAATTAAGCTCTCCAGTAATAAACACAAAATCATCATGCAATACCATGATCAACAATTATTTATCAGTACTCAACCTTGCACTTAAGGTCATGAATTCATGGCATAGATGATGACAAGCAATAAATCCAGGATATCTCTAATATACAGTGCAGGGTAAAAGCAGAAAGTGCTCACTCTCCCTTTCTAGGCTGACCAATATTATCTGGCAGAGGTACTCACAACATGTAGTAATTCACATCTTGACAATGGCTGTATGAAGAATTAAAGTCCTGAATAAAACATATGAAGACAAGGCTTAATGTAAGTAAGTTTTTGTCTACACAGTCTCTCTCTAAAGGTCACCGCCATCCAGTTACCAAATTAAAATATACTGTAATTACATACAGCAGGGGTATAAAGAATATCTATATGGATTATTGTATAGCCATCAAACATTTTGATAACCACTCAGTTGAATTCTGGTTAGATTTAGTCAAACCAAGACAAAAGAGAAATGGAGGTTACAGCAGGCCCCATACATTAAACCTTCTCTCTTTACCCCCTAACAACGAACGCATCAGCACCATGCGTGGGTTCCACATTTTACGGACCAGACTTTGGTGTTTTGGGTCTTCTCATCAGAAGACTGCAATTTATAAGATATTTGGGATCTGGAGAGGCAAAATTTAATTTTAGAGCAAAGGTCTACAGTATATTTTTATAGTTGTGGATATATTTATTTACGTTTTTATCCAGTCTCAGTCTGATGTGTTGTCATCTCCTTATACTCCTTATGTCTCAACAAAGAGGGTATAACAATGCCTGTCAAACACAATTTGAAATAATGGGATTCGAACATAAACAAAAGGACGTCTGCCATTATTACTCTGTACAAGTAATGTTTTTTGAGAAAGATGTTCTTGAACTCCAGAGTGCCTCACCTACAGTACAAAGGGACTGCTCAATTTGTTCAGGTCCGCGTTTGTCTGTACTGGTCACTGATTCAAATCTGGGTATTAACCATCTGTGATAAAAATTCTGCACTATTCGCCACTTGCCATCTTCATTCCTTTGAAGTCTGAATTTGTTCGATTGAAGCTGGCTTTGTTTTATCGACTTGCTATGTAACATGGACTGGAGCATCTGTGAATCTGAAGTATCATTCCATGGCTGCTATGTCAGTTTTCTATGTAATCACTCTAGAATTATGGTGTGGAAAATAAGTGGATGATAACAGTATGAGTTTCACAGTACAAAAGACAAGGCTCTGCATTTCTTCCACACTGCACACAAAAGTGAGCAGTTCCAGCAATAACAGAAAAATTAAAAACAGATTATTTTTAAGTCTAAGAGAAGAAGCTAAGAAATGTGCTCTTTACAGCACCTTAGACCTTAATTAAACTGATCACTTTTCTTTCCCTTTCTGTATTTCTTCAGTGATGATTAACCAGTAAAGTTCGTCTTGTAGCAGATGAAAGCGATGACACTATCCTCTGGGAGTTCTTGGCGATACTAAGAAATCAGAGGAACAGGAGGAAAGACTTATTTGCCTCGTTCCAGGGGCAGTGGAGCTGAGGAAATGTATACTGTCTTTACGTCAGGTGGTGTGAAACCTCTGTGTCAAAGTTTTTTGCCCCATCACTCTGCCCAAAGAAACACAAGTTTTTCACTGTCCCATAGGATTAATTAAAAGGAAGATGCCAACAGGCCTTCCTGACATTGCTCCAGCAAGGAAAATTTATTAAGTGGGTAAAGAGCTCATTGTCAAAGTGCAACATCCTGGTTTATTATTCACACACTATAATTTTGCCTAAAGAAATGTAAGGAAAGTCAATTAAAAAAGTAAGTGTTTTGGGTTATTTTTTAAAATCAGACAAAAAATACAGTAGCAAAAGAGAATGGTTGTAAAAGAACGTGTTATATACAGTAGTATGTGTAGGGAGGGGAATTGAATTTTGTAGTCCAATACTGTAATAGAGTGTGCTGTCTGATGCTACTAATAAATATTTGTAACAAATAGGTATATATACAGAACTGTATTGTGTGGTCTTAAATGTTTCAGACAGGTGTTATCATTCATAATTCTTGTGTCGTCGTCTAGGGCACAATTTCACAGGTTTTTCAGAAAATGTTATTTCTATCTCAAGCAATTTTCATACATTTGTAACTACCCAATCCCCTGTTAAATCATGAACTGAAGTGCAGCTGGGAACAGGATTTCCAACTTTTCAGCAGAGAAAGACAACAAAATTGAAAGCAATCAATTTATACAGTATAGTTCTTTGTTTTAACAGAAAGTAAATTTAGTATATTCATGTCTTAATTAAATATGTATGCTTTCAAACCATTCCCTCTTTGTACACTACTCATCTAATTAATCAACCTTTTTCAAATTTGTCCTATACAGAGCTTGTCCAGTTAAAGTAAAAACTCAGTAAAATGTGTGATGTGTATCATAATATGTAAAAAGAAATTATGACATTTTGTCTTTATCTTTGCACTGGCTTTGTATGAGTATAATTATTGCTATTTTCATATATTGGAAATTAAATGAGATTCGCTCTAATCTGACATATTTCTTCAGTTCTGTACTTAATAAATGGGAACTATTGCACACTCAACAAATCTAGATGGGTTAAATAAGCCTCACTGGGGGATATTGAATTACAAGTGTCTATGAAAAAACAAGAGCTCAATAATGAGAGTGTGCATCCAGGTGGAGTGCCCTATTTTCACTCCAGCTGAGGTGAATTGGGATAAATTTAGAAAACAAAAAAAAATCTGTTAAACAAATTGCCTCGGAGATTCTTTTTAGCACATTCTACTATCAATGTATTTCAGTTCATGTGAAACATAAAAGCAAAGCCCAATAAATGATCAATTCAAGACTAATTCTTAAAATATTTTAATATATTGAAGACTGGACCCAATTCTTGATTTACCTGCCTTTAAACAAATTTGAAGCCAGTGTGGTTTCTTAATTAAAATGCAAGAGAAAACTATTAATCATAGTCAAGTTCAACAGTTTCCGCTTCATGGCTTGAATGAATCTGTTTAGTGACCAGCAGAGGGGTGGGAAGGGTAAAGACTCAATCATTCACTCAGGGTTGTTTGGTTACCAGCAACATGTTGCTTGAAATCCATAGGGTATTCCAGATTCTGTCTAATTCACCTAAGGAGCCAAATTAAGATTAAATGCAGTATTATACCCAGTAGTCTAATGCAGACAGCTTTAATTCTTCCCAATGAACCCTGCCCCTTTCTCACTCAAACCAGGCCCTTAAGGAGGTGAGTAACACTGTGCTGCACAGTGGCAACAACTACTGTGGTATATCAGCATTGCTTAGTTCTGCACTGAAGGCAGCAAGTAGAGAACTGATCTACATCGTTAGCAATTTTATATAATTTAATACAAACACCCCTGTGCCTAACATTAATTGATGTTCTTCAGCCATGGCTTTTATGCTCCTTTAAGTGATTTTAAATTTTCCTTCAGTATGTATCTGAAGGAAGTGGATTTTTTTTCTTTCACAAGTGAAGTTTTAAAGATCCATATAAATATAGGACGAGTTATATGTCAAAAGTACACAATGCAAATACAGTAGATATATTGATACTCTTTGGAAGCACCAGTAACCACTCAGCTCTTAGCTACTAAATCACACTAGTGTTTTTAAATTCTCAAACTAGAAATGTAATTTAAGGGGTTTGGTAGGAAGTCACCTACTTCCACTCTCCTACGCAAAAATATTTTCCCTCTTGAGTGCCCCCTTTGTGCTTCTTTTATTGCACAATCTTCACCCTTGAAGCAGCTCAGTCGATCATTCCTTTTGATGTGTGTGTGTGTGTGGGGGGGGGGTGCCTGTCAGCCTCATCCTCACAGGCTGGCTGCTTTTCCTTCAGCCACGTTATTTAGGACAAATAAACTTAATATCTTTTACATTTCAATGTGTTTTGTCTCTATGCTGCATTAATGTAATTTGTTTGAACTACATCTTTGTACTTATTCACAAAGATTGATTGATTTCCTTGTACCTTTACATAATTTAAAATGTTTATATTTTAAGTCTCCCTGGATAGGGGCATCTGCTAAGCAATCATATAGCATAATGATGATATATGTAGAGTACTGTACCGATGTACAGTACAAAACAACTTGCATAAACAAAAACTTACATTCAATTTTGAGTCTTTACCAACCTTCCACATTATTTTGTTTTGGTTAATTCGCTTCTTTATTTTACAGTTTTAAGAGACAGAAATCTTCAAATAGTTATGTTTGCTGAACTCATCAGTGTCTTTTCAGAAGTCACATAGGGCAGTGCCTGTTTTCTCCAGCTCTCAGTTTCAGTCTGTCCTTTTGCACTGTACCTTCACCCAAACAGCTGTGTCACATGCTCCGTGAACTTGCGGTCACGACAGAAACGCGGGCTTGCGAGTTCTGCTTTTCTGTCAGCATTACCCCTGACTGAAGGGAAGAGCAGCATGTGTAGTGTGTTAGCCACATCATTACCACCACCACACCTGCTCTCATTTTGTCCAAACACGATTCTGAACATTTTTATGATATCTTTGATGTAGAATGAAACCCTGACAAATCGCTTGAGCTTGGGAGGTGAAAAAGAAGAAAGTGTTCACTAGTTACCATGATTCTTCAATCTCTGCAAACACCATCTTAAGACATCAGTACATTATTGTTGTCATCTAATATCAATAATTCATTTGTTTTATCCTAGCTTTGTACATATAAATGAGTAGAACTGATGGATATGGTGCTTCCCTGAATGTCTTTAGACGTTTTCTTACATGATATTTTTGGCATGAATTCTGTTGAGAAACTAATTGGTATTGAAGAAGACAAATTCACTGACACCATACTGAAGTGCAAATCTCATTGAGTTTTTAAGGAAAAAATGTCGAGATCGATGTCCTGGAAGAGTTTGCAGAGTGAGAACTAGGAAAAAATAGGGAGTCCTAATGAAAAATTCATGGGAACCTTTATCTGATTGACACAACATGACAGACTCAACTGGAGGTAAAGGAAGTGGGGAGTTAAAATAGGGCCGCTTTCATTTCAACAGACAGACAAACAGATAAGGTAATAACAAAAGGGAAAAATGTCAAAACATTATTGTTAAAATACAAAAACCTTACAGATGTCCCCACCTTCAGCAGCAATATCTTGGTAAAGATGACTATTTTGGAGCAGCAGGAGAGGTTCAATATTATAGTGTACACACCTTGTACAGTTCCTTGGAGGCTGGATATTTGTAGTAGCTGATTACTCCTTTTGCTATGCAGTGAAAGGCATGCCTGCAGTGACGATAGATTCAGCTTCAGTCCCTCACTTAGGATTCTTTTGTGCATAGAATTACAGTATTGAATGCTGTTGCCTTTCTATAAATGTATTGCACAAAAAGGTCTTGACATAAAAAACACTGCTCTATGGAAAGTTGGTTTATTGAAACCTGGACAAAAGAATATAAATAATCCCAAAGTCATGCACTGCATGCTTCTGTTTTCTCCTGTGTGATACAATATATATATATATTTTACAATATAAATTTGTAATAATTTTTATCTTTTGGGCAGCAAAAGGAACTTTTCCCCACCTGAACTAAACTAGTATGTAAAGACAAGTAAACAAACACCAGTCACCCTTTAGCTATCTTTAAAAAGATTGTAAGGTAGTTTTTATGAAGTAGCATATGAGATAAGCATACAGGGTTTGATTTCATTGCTCAGTAGTTTTATACGTGGTTAAACCAATCTTAAAATACAACGCGATAAAATACGTTGAGGCACTGAGCTGAATGACAAAACATGGAATGTGCTGTGCAGGCAGACAGAAGGTGGATGGGACAGGGAGCTGTGTAGCAAGGATGGATAGGACAGGGAAGGCATGGGGCAACTGAGCAGAGCAGAATGGGAAAGCTTTTCAGCCAAGCAGGTCAAGAGAACAGGAAAGCTGCACAGCTCTGTAGGTCTGGTAGGTCACTGTGGAGGCAGATGGGGATCCAACTGGCTGTGAGGTTCTTTCTTGAGATCACTATGAGGCAGTCAAATTGACTAGTGGATTCCTCTTCATACTGACAGGCTGATTAGTGCAAAGAGCACTCCCCTAAACCAGCAGGAAACTCAACGACAGAGTATCTGACTGTGGACAGGGCAGGGTTTAAGCATCCCGGAGCTGATGACATAATTACCATTTAAGTGGGAGCAGGTGTCATGGACAGACAACCAGATCGAGTTATCACGGCACTGGAAGGTGTTTCACTCCAAGTGTGAACACAGTAACCTTGTATGTTTAGTCCCCTTTGGTTTAACCCTTTTTTTAATTTTAAAGATTTCAGTCTTTAAAAGACATTATACAGTAATTAAAGGATGATTGAGTGGTTATCAAACTACAAGCTTAAAATAAATCTTTGCCATGGCATTCTTGATTAAATAAGTGACAATGTAATATGAACTGCATGCTTTAGCTAAATACTATCATTAAAAAATTGAATCTGTGTTTTTATGGATATTCACACTGGCCAGCCACATGATTTAACCTAAGGTGGCTCTACAGTATTTCAACCTGTCACCTTCAGTCCTGCAATGTGATAAATTAATTTTCTGTTGTTCATGGACTCTTCTCTCCTTATCTGGTCTTACCTCAATAGAATGTGCCATTCTATCCCTTCAAAGACTGTACATCTCTTTAAACAGTTGAAAATTAACAGTACTTGCTTATCTTCCAGTTCCATGTGAATGCTTTAGATGTTAAATTGATTTTTCTCCCATTTTATACTTTTTGTACTTTTTGTTGCTTTTTTCTCTCTCTGACAACAGTAACTGCAACTGAAATAAATCTACATGGAAATGGTGTGCAAATGCAATATTACGATTCTTATTTATTAACGACGGATGCTGCATAACAGACAAAATGTCAAAGCTTATTAGACTTTGCTTGGAAAGCATTATAAACAAATAAGTATACTGCTCAAACAATTAACCCTTCATCTCTAATAATCAGTTTTTCCTCTCATTACAGCTTGTATTTTCTTTTCAGTGAAAGTACAAATGGATAAGCTGAATTCACAAGCACACTGTATTTTCATGAACCATCAAGATTGACATGGCAGCGTGCTAATCACGACACAGTAAATTGCTAAACCATTACCCTTTACACACAATAAAACAAATCAAGCCGCAACCTGAAATGAGAACAAAAATAGTAATTCATTACAACAGTTATGAAATCTTGAAAAAAGAGTCAAAGTTGTGGGTAGAGTAAGTACTACAAAGACGATACTGCCCTCCCAAAAAATTCCAGAACAACCCCACCAATGGGTCAGTGCGTTTCCAGTGGTGGGTACTGTCACGCCCTCTGCAGCCAGAGGGCGCTCCTTCTCTGTCCTGTCCCTAGTTTCCGGTCTGCTGTCCTTCCTGTCCCTCTCTTTCCCTTGGGCTATATATTTCCGGGTCTTGCACTCTGTCCTCGCTCAGCATTGACGTTCGGATGTCCTGAGACCCGCCTAGCACCAGGGCGCCCCACGTCCGCTCCCTGAGGGCATAGGTTTCTATACGGCATTCCTGAACTCTTTGCACTAATGAGCCCGGGCCTTTTTCCCGTCTCGCCGCTACGCATATGGGTCTTTTTCCGCTCTCCTGCTCCCAACTGTTAGTCCCTTTGGACGTCCGTGACAGGTACAGCTGCAGTGCATCCCAGCATTCTATTAGGGGACCACAGATGTCCATGGACTGCTCTCAGCCGATGAAAACAGCTTAACATGAGATGTGGGTAGCGGCACAGTAGCTTCTTGTGGTCTGAATTAAATTTCCTGTTGATGTCCTTTTTATTTCACCAGTCACTGCCTGCAAGCTCTTGAGACTGTCAGAGCTGACACATTAGCAAGGTCTGCTGTTGCCTTCAATAATGCACCAGAGGTACATGAGTCATTGCCTTTTTTTTTTTGCATAGAAAGGCCAAGATGGCATCTGTGGATAATCTTTCAACATTCTGTCGAGCTTAAATTAAGTACAAAAACTTCAATTCTGCTGGAAATCATAGTTGCAATGTGTAAAAATAACTTGGAGCTTTTGAATAATTTCAAACAAAGTTTACACATTTTACTGAACAAACTTGCTGTTTGATGATACAGTATGTCTGTAACAATCCATAAGCATGTACCTGTATGAATACATAAACATCTTTTGCACTAAATTCTTTTGATCAATTTAATCAAATTACACAAGTGTTGTCAATAAAGATTTCTCTGCCTTTCCATAAACTACAGTGTCCATCCAGGAAGGATTGTTTAGCAAAACAGCTGCACTAGAAGAAACCCATGCAGTATTCATTGCATGTATAACTGTGTTTATTTAAATGTACAGGACTTCACTGACCTATTTTAGATTCATTTTAAATAATGGGGAAAAAAAACTGAAAAGTAATTTAATAAAGTAGATAAACATTAAATGACCAATATACACATAAAAAATCACCAACTTGTATATACCCCTATTTTAACACAGTCTGGATAGTTGCTGGTTTATAATTTTCTGTTTTCTTCTTAAGGTAAAATTTGAATCTAAATAATGCAGTCATCCAGTTAGAACAACTTAAAAATAAAAATGTACTCTGCACTATACAGGTAAAATGGAAACAATAACAAGACCTGTACAATGTACAGTAGTGTAGCCAATTCGTGCGAGTTTGTTTTGCACTATACTGCAAATTACTGGCCAAATTAGGTTTCATGAGCTTCTTTGCAGACCTACAGTACATGATCAAGTACTGTCAGAACGCAAATAAAGCACATTTCCAATGGCTTCTAAATGTCACATGGAAGCTGCCATGCACTAATATGTTGCATTTGATTTTAGTAGTTCAGCAGGTTCAGTCTGTTTCTGTAACTACATAACAACATCACGTCAAGTCAGTAAGTACTCATCCTCAGTAAATTGGTATAAATATCGAAATAATAAAGCTGTTTTTGTGTTGGGTAAATGCCATGTGGAAAAACAATAGACTAACTTCTTAAGAAAAATGTATTTGTAAAATGCATGTTAAATTCATAATTTCTGTACTTTATGTACCATCAATGGAAATGGACTTTGGTCTATCCCAATGTCAAATTTGGTCTGCAATTTAATTGTAAGAGTGCAAGGCCTACACTTGCCCCGTGCACGATTTAGCATCAACGCAGGCCCAGAGAGCAATGAAGAAGCCTCATAGTGCCCAAGTCCCTCCGCTCAACCACAGCCTGTCTGACAGTGTCTGGGACTTTGTGGCATCTTTCCTAACCTGAGGCTGACTGGTTGGGTTAAGACAGGGGAGTGGAAATGTGATGCATGTTGCATGTGCACAGTTACTGTGCAGTGTTCAGGTAACTGCAAGGCACACATAAAGAGACTAGAGTTTATATGCCAGCCCACGAACGTTTCAATGTGTGGTTCTGTATCTGTCAGCAAATTGTATCTTGCCTTTGTCTACACAATACATACCATAAGCTGGCCATCCCTACTACTTTAGACAGGAAGGATCACTGCTAAAATTGATTATTCTCTAATATTTTGATGAGGCAATCTGTATTTAGAAATTTGCAATATTCATATTTTTCATTTTTAATATATCTCATTATTCATCATTTCATAAGTCTTCATCCAGTATCTTTAAGATGAGAGAACGTTTTAATTTTTGCCACCCTAAAGATACAGTAATACCTGCCTCAATCTAATTTACTTAAACCAGAAAGAAGAGTAAGAGGCTTTGATAGAGATGTTACTGACCTTACTGTAACATTACTGAAATTATATAGGAGTCAGACAGGGGAACAAAAAAGAAGAAAAGACTGCAACAAGCATACATATTTTCTGAAAGATGATTAGGACTAAATAAGTAAAAATAAAAAGTGTTAAGCTTCTCAGGGATATTTTGGTGAAAATCTTTGGCTGTAAAATGCCAGTAAAACTCATCTTTTGCATTTTCTTTTGAGACAGTTTTTTTTAATTTCCATATGAAGACTTTTAATAAATGGTAACTTTTATCACATTCATTATCAATCTTTCATCTATTATTAATGATAGAGCTTAGTTAAAACATTCTGTCCAGAGTTGATTAAATTATACATTAAACCAAATGTAAATTTGCTAAATTCAATATTCCAGTAGGAGGAGCTGTCGTTAATGGATTATATTATATTGTTAGGATGCTGACTTACATTCCATGCTTAATACCAAGAATCGGCTGCTTTTTAAATTGTTTAAGGCACAATCCTCTCCTCCATGTCATATTTACAGATCTAGCTCTCTGCATCCATGAAATGTAACAAGGCCCTTTGGCAATACATCTTTTATTTTCAGCTAAAGACTATGACTTTATGTGTAGCAGCAATTGTTTAGAAAGCCTGTCAGAATCATTCTTTATTGACAGGCCACAATCAATAAGAAAAGCTTGGCAGTTAGTAAAACACCATTATATTCAAGTCAGGTTAAATCAGGGAAGGTTTAGAAAACCAAACGTTGCTGCTTGTCTGTTTGCTCTCTAGTGGACAGTAAATTTTATGGAAGGACTCCTGCACTGTTCTCTGCTGGGGAATGAAAAGCTCCAATTTATCAACTTTTGACAATTTAAAGGGTCTCTAAACCCTTTAATGACAGCACAGGAAATAGAATCACTTATCAGATATCTGATTGATGTTAGCATACAATGCCTGGTAATTCTGGATTTTTTAAAAAATCGTCAAATCACAAAACTTGAACTTTATTGCTATACAGTATGTAACCGGTACATGTATTGGTACAATGGAATTCTTTCTTACAGAGTATCTGCTGATTGTTAAAAAAAAGTGTAAAACACAAAGTGCAGACAGTGCATCAAGACAGTATACTGTACAAACAAACAGTAGACAATGTACAAGTAAACAAGTAAACAGTTCGAATGTAAACAATGCAGACATGACTGCAGATGTGCAATAAATAAAATCTCTCACGTTAGGTAGATAGTGTAGGTGTGGGCTGAGGGGCATGGCCAAATGTGTTCGCCAATCGCATTGCTTGTGGGTAGAATTGAAGAATCTAGTGGTAAGTGTCCGAATGCGTTTGTATCTCTTGCCTGAGGGCAGTGGAGTGAAGAGCTCATGTCCGAGGAGGTGACTGTCCCCTGTGATGGCCAGAATTCTACCACGGCAGCGGTCCTCATAGAGCTGTTTAATCTCTGTGAGACCACGGCTGATGATCTTCTGGGCCACATTCACCGTTCTCTGCAGTGCCTTTCTCTCTTGAGAAGAGGTATTGCCGTACCACATGGTGATCCCATTGGTGAGGACGCTCTCGGTGGTGCAGCGGTAGACATTCAGCGACACAGGTACTGTAATTCCCTATCACTTGAGGCACTTTAGGAAATTGAGGCGCTGCTGAGCCTTCTTCAAGATAATGTCCGTGTTCACAGTCCAGGTTAGGTCATTAGAAATGTGAATTCCCAAAAACCTAAAGCTGGTGACTGTTTCCACGTCCGTTCCATCAATACTGAGTGGGCTGTGAGTGCGCGGCCTGTGTCTCCCAAAGTCCACTATTAGTTCTTTTGTTTTACTGACGTTCACATTCAAACCCCCCCCAAAGAAAGAATATTTTCAAATCCAATACTCTGAATATATCACAGCGCAAAATGTCAGAATACAGAATACTGTTTTTACAAAACAAAATTGCAGCTCTTGTCTTGTGGAACAATGCAAGAAAATGAAAAACAAAAGAAAATACATCTGCAAGGGATACACCAAATGGTCAAGTGTGGACAAACCTGTAACTGACTTACCTTATAAAAAGGATCATCCACGGTGGTGCACTGAAGAGCTCATTGGTAGTTGGGTTCCTCCAAAGTAGGCAGAGTTCTGTGGCAATTACTGTAAGTCACATCGAATGGACAACATACACATACTGTACATGCAAACGAAAGACTTACCTGATCCCAGAAGTTCCTGAGAAGGATGCTGACAAACAGGACTTGTGTAGAAAGAAAAAATGACACCATAAGCTCAAATTTCATGAAGTGACTTACATTATACGACACAAATGTCTACAGCAGACTTTTCTCATTAGTGCATTAACACTGTGTAATTGTCTGTCTAATTGTCAATGGCCCAGCATAACATATTATTTGTGTGTTAGTGGTCTGTGATCTCCGTTTCTCCTTGTGATGTTCAAATTCACCTGTGAGTTAATGGTACAGTGTGTCATGAAGGGTCTATATATTGTCTTTTCTGATATTATTGGGCTCTGTTTAATTAAATGGATGGAGCAACATGGTTTAAAAAGAGTATGCAAGTATATGAGTGGTTGTTGGTGTTAGAATAAGGTAACAAGCTACAGTATGTCAAAGAACCTACAGTGCTTGGTTTCAAGGAAGGTCATATCAGGAAATTTTTGGATTTAGTGCACATCACCTCAGAGCTGTGAATTTTTTTCATATTAAGAGCCCAGTACATAAAGTCTTACAATTATTCTTAGGTCTTGAGCTTGTTTTCCTACACTACCACTGTGATGCTATCAAAATGGATCCTACTTACAAAGTACTTGATTGTGTTCCAAAAGCTTAAAGTTCATTCTGAACCTTATAGCCTAGAAACTGCCACTTAAGTAATATGACTGAGATTCCCCACACACCAACAACACATGAGGAAAAACATCTCTGCAGCAGGATGCCATTTGGTAGCAGTGTCTTCAGCTTGCCATACAATGGCACACCCTAGAAGTGTCCAGGCATATCTGAGCATGGAGTGTTTCTAAGGATAACTATAATAAGACACTGCAGCGTGTGTAAAATGGTGAGCGGTTCTAAGCATTTTGGAGTAAAGTTTATACAGTTATCATTCCTGATATCTTCTATTCTATACAGGATCATCCAGTAGACAAAAGGTACAGTTTCTACAATCCCAAAGAGCTTGAGTTCCATTTTGGTTGGATGGGCCAGAGTTTCCTTGGCTTGTTGAACAATGGAGGTCCTTCTATCTAACTTTAACACTTGGAGACGTGCCCCTTTTCTGGTAGCACTGTAGGTTCCATAATGTTACAATAAGCACATGGCTTGGTGGTGTATGTTTCAGAGGAGATGGCCATATTTTCTTCATCTCTTATGTGTTGACATGGTTGCTGTATTGAAATGAGTTGATTAAACCGTTGATGATTCCCAAATCAAGGCGCAAAAAGAAAAATAATTGTCAATTTCAGACTTAAGATAAAAAGATCTTGGCATATTCCTCTCTTCATCCTCCACTCAAACTGGAAGACGTGTAGCAACCAATTCATAAAAACAGAGAGACATTTTATTTCCACAAGGGCTCAGTCCTCACTGCCAGCAAATAATTTTACACTGGGCATATAGAAAGCTGTCAAGTTCACTTGACTTACTTGTCCCCAGAGAGAAAAAGGAAGGAGATGCATAGATGACTTTTTCAGCCTTATCCACATTTTTCTTCTAATTGATTTAACAGTGCATGCATCTAGCTTTCCTTCAAAAAAAAATATAATTAAGAGCCAGTAACCTACAGTGAAGTACTTTATAGTAAAAGGTAGTAACAAATTTGTTAGAAGTTAACTGTTATTGAGCTGTATTCCAATTGACTATTACTGTCCATCCTCATTGGTAATAGTTTCATTTGAACTTCAGGGGCTGTCACAAATTACTCTTTAAAGGCTGTTATTTGGGGATTTTAATTGAGCAGCATAATTTACATTTAACAGAAATCGTGCTTTAACAGCTTTTGCCTCTAGAAATGTGAGTAATACTGTCATAAACACTTTTTTAATGAATCTATATGTGGATCTAGGCAACATGACATAGAGAAAGTTAGTATTGCAGTTTTAGACCTTTCTGTAAAATGTATTCTCACACTGCACATAATAGTTGCAAACTAGCCACAGTATATTAATTTGACAATTTTAAGAAATACAACAGATACTATTTATTTACTTCGCTTTATTAGTCTTTTACCTCACAAACAGTGCTCCCAATAACTCTTGCTTTTGCTTCAAGCTGTGCAGAAGATCATTTTATTTTATATTCAATTTTGTATTGATTCTTATCATATTTCATCATATGCCAAGATTACATGAATTGTAAGACCTGGCTCCCAATGAATTGCTGGCTAAACTAATTTTAATCTTGAAATAATCCAGTATATAATCCTTAGTAATGTTTAATTGAAAATCTCTTATCACTATAATATCTAACCAAAGGTCAGCGTGACTGTCTCTATCACTTACATATTGTCTGAAAATGGAGCCTCCTCTTTAGTAGAGGATGTTCAGCACATTTTCTTTACCATTACACATACAATATAGAGTATGCCACATCAAGGACACATTTTAACATCTAAAATTAATTACCTTTGTCTTCCAGAAATGTTTATTCATTTTTATTTTTTTCTCTTTATATTCTCCCATTTTGTAATTACACTGCAGTGGAGAGCAATATATTTGAGATGCATCTATCTATTCGGGGTAGACTCAGCTCACCTTACCCACCCTCTTTCCAGCTCAGGAGAAAGCTAGAATTCATGCTTTTAATGTGCACCTGTATCAGGGCAGGGCTTGGTGTACTGAATGAGTAACAGAAGAAACATCACCCGTTCTGAAATCTAGACAATGTAAAACACTGCCAAAATGAAGGAGTAGGACTTCTAGTGCAGTGGAATTTACTGCTGTTTAGAGAGTGAAGCTGTGTGGAGCTTGGCTTGCTTGCCACTGTCATTGAATGCAGACAAGAGCAGAATAGAACTGCATTTATCACCAGTACTGGTATCATTAGAACTCTCTCCATGTAGAAATTCCATACTTGCAGCGTAGCCAGGATAAGCACTAACAAAAGGCACTCTGTGCCCATGAGCAAACAGGATCAAATCTTGGCAGGGGTAGGAGGAACTGCACTCATCGCACTTTGTCATCATCTAGTGAGTCTTTTTCGCACTGCCGCTACAAAGCCACTGCAATGCAATACTAAAACAGCTCTCACTGATAACGCTGCAATTTCGCAGACACCTGTCTCCAGCTCCTAGAAAGACAATAAAAGTCTCTCTCTGCCTATACATCCTCTCCCCAACAGTATTGCTCAATTATGCTCTGTCTGGGAATTCCAGTCACACATTGCTAATGACATAGAAAAGATTGATTCTGATGTATAGGACACACCCTTCTATCTGGTCCACTTAGAAGCAACAATGAATCAAATCTACTGAAAGTGAAGTCCATATAGGAATAGAGTGGAATTAAGATGCATGAAAGTGTTATCAAATTTTTAGGAGTAGAAATTAGTGGGTCTTAATTTATCTTCTGCCAAATGGAGACTCCCATACCTCTAATGGGGGTAATAGAGGTTGGAAAGGTGACCTAATAGTTGAACATTTATTTGGTCCTGTCAGCAGCTTGAGTCCAAGCAGTTTATAAAAGTTAAGTAATAATTCACCCCCATAGGTCAGAGATTTGCTGTCAACAATTTGGTGTAGGAGAAGAAAAAAGTCTTACCTTACAAAATCACATACAAAACTAATACACAAGACATAAGTACCATAATTATATTAATAAGCTAATACAGTACTTACAATGGAGGTAGTTCTTAGAGCTGAACACCTTACTTCCAACCTTCTCCACCAGATTCCTAACACCACCCACCCTAATACACTCAGAAGTGAACATGAATCTTTATAAGGGCAGATGAGAAAAAAACTTCTATAGTCTAGCCTCTGAACTGTTGCCAAAATGAGGCCACCTTTGGTTCCCAAAAGAAATAAATCCAAATAAATCTGGCTGTGCAACCTGCATAATTACACTGATATATTCTGGGCAATTACTAGCCTGAATGGAAGCAGACCTCAATATACACTGTACCTGCAAAACCCGGGCAACATTATTCATTCTATATATACTGTATATAAAGGAAAGGTTGGCATTAAAATGCAAACATAGGCTTATAAGTAAATATGTTTTATATTTAAGTATATATTATTATTTAAGTTATTTAAGTCCAAAGGATTGTATTTCAGTCCAATTAATTTGACTACTTGTACATTTATTGAGCTTGCTTGTATGGCTTTAATGAATTACATTTATGTAATTGATAAATTCTTTGCTTTTTGACTGACATCTTGTTCCTGATTGACTGTGATACACTCAGGTGACTACTTGCATGAGCAGTAAATCACCTCATTAGTGAGACAACTGATTGAGCACAGTTAATGAGGTGATTTAACCTGTTGAATGTCAAGAATGTCTGTCCAGGAGTGTCTAGCTGCTACAGAACTCATTGATGCAAACCTGACTACATGCCACGGCATTGATTAGGTCTAGGGATCTAAGCACAGAACTTCTCATGATTTAGCACCAGTCTGGAGCAGTTCTTCCTCTAATGACATTCCAAGTCAATTATGAGTCTCCAAGAACAATGGAATGTCCAGTTTTGGTCACCATATTACAAAAAAAGGATGGCGACGCTGTAGAAAAAGTCAATATACAGTATGTTTAATTCCCCATCTTAAAGCAATGTTTTTTCATACAGGTGAAAGGAACTAATTCTCTTTTGCTGTAAACAGTACAGACCATGAGTAATCTTTCAAATATTTAAAAATTTGAGTTGCTGACAAAATCAAACTTAAGTGCAATTTTAGGACAAATGGTAAAATACGGGCCCAAGGACACAAGCAGAAATTAAGTGGCAGTGCATTTAGCACTGAAGTCTGGAAGTATTTCTTAATACAAAGGTTTGCAGAGGTCTGGAATAAATTACCCAACTATATTGTTGAAACCAATTCTTTGGGATCCTGCACAGAATAGCTGGAGAGATCCTCAAACCAGCTACCAGTAATCCAATGAGAAGGACTGGCCAATAGGCTTCACTCATTTGTAAATTTGCTCCTTGTGGTCTTAGGAGTTACATACTGTAGTGTAGGCAGATGCTAAATGCTTTTGTTGGTGTTTGGGTATGGCTCCTACAATGATATAATGAATTCTGAAAAACTTCAAAGTGCTTTTATGAAAATAAAATGGGAAAAAAAACTGGTTCTTAAAACACAAAAAGGCCTCATAGCTTTATTAGTTGGGCTGACAGATAATTTATAAGAGCTAAACTTGAAAAAAGAGCTTTCTACTTCCACTCCAATTCATCATAACATAACGCTAAGTGAACATTTGTTTCTGACAGAATCATTTATGGATTCAGTGATTCCACAATCATTATGCATTTTCAGCTTTTCTCCAATGGAATGTTAATTAAATTAGCCCAAGTTCTTATGCTTGGAACAAATGATAACATTCTATTTATCGGGCCTCATTGAGTTTAGGAAAGTGCTGCTGACAGTCTACATTATGGCATGGATTTGGCAAGTTAAACACCTCCATTATCTTTTTTTTCCATACACAGCTTCTTTGGATTGCAAACATTAAATGGACAGAACAACACTACTGTGCAAAAGCACCTGAGTCCAGTCTGCAGATTTATCAATATGCTGTATATTTATGTCACATTTTCATATTCTACGTCAGCTGTATCATTGTGTATCTGAAAGCGGCCCACTTCATGTTTTGTTCTTACTGATTGTATTGACACAAAAAGTGTTTGAGTAGTTTTTGCTAAATGAGCGTGACATGAATTAACCTAAGCGTGTTTTACAGATGGCTGAATTAATTTGCCAGTGTCAGTGGACTCTGGGAATACATGTGTCGAGTGTTCTGTTCAGCTGTAGCTTGTACGTTACAAAAATAGCAAAGATATGTGAAAAGTGGTCCAGAGAAATTAAAATCCAGGGAAGAAGGGAAGACATGAAACAATCTCTTTAGTCTTGCTAGAACTAACTTGTATAGTAGAATGGGAAGATATGAATGGAGAATTTTAAAAACTGATTTTAACCTACAGGGATTAATAACTTGGTATAAAGCTCACATATAATGAATGGTAAATGAACATCAAATGAGTTATACATGAATATCTGGGCACAACCTCTGAGTTCTGAAGTGCAGTCTTTTCTATTGTAATAATAATAATTGCTTACACTTATATAGCGCTTTTCTAGACACTCCACTCAAAGTGCCTTACAGGTAATGGGGACTCCCCTCCACCACCACCAATGTGCAGCCCCACCTGGATGATGTGATGGCAGCCGTAGTGCACCAGAACATTCACCACACATCAGCTATCAGTGGGGAGGAAAGCAGAGTAATGAAGCCAATTCATAGATGGGGATCTTATTACCATGATTGGTAAGGGCCAATGGGAAATTTGGCCAGGATGCCAGGGTTACACCCCTACTCTTTTCGAGAAACACCCTAGGATTTTTTATGACCACAGAGTCAGGACCTCGGTTTTACGTCTCATCCGAAGGACGGTGTCCCCGTCACTATACTGGGGCATTAAGACTCACATGGACCGCAGGGTGAGCACCCCCTGCTGGCCCCACTAACACCTCTTCCAGCAGCAACCTTTGTTTTTCCCATCCAGGTACTGACCAGGTTCACACCTGCTGAGCTTCAGTGGGTTGCCAGTTGTGAGTTGCAGAGTGATATGGCTGCTGGCCAATTGCAATTGATATTACGATTGTTCAGTCACTTAAATAACTACAATGACATGGAAAAAATGTTTTCTTTACATATTAATATTTCGTACATTAACAGTTTTCAGTCTGTCTTGCCTTGTTTTAGTTCATGTTGTTTTTGATACAGTTGCGTGGAGATCCTCTCTGCCATTCATCACTTTACAGTAAAATTATTGAAAGAAAAATGCTTTGGATATTGCGTTCCTTGTGACTGTAACTACAGTTAATCTGATTCACATCTTGGACAATGATAAACCAAGGCGCTAGTTCTTCCAGACAGAATATTAGGTATAATAATGTTAATACAACACAGTGCAACCATGTGACTATTAACATTTAAGAAAGCATATGGCCACATACTATGTAGTGGCAGTTATAAAAGTCATTTGCAGTTTAGATTGACCCTAAATCCTGGACGCATGATGTGCAGTATCTGCTGATTGTCCAGGTCTCTTCAAAGCAACAGCCCCTGAAAAACTAGGAGAAGCGGTTAAAATAGTCCCATTAAATTAAAACTGAGTTTGTTAAGACCTGAGATGGAATGAAAACTTGCAGGAACACAGGCATTTCAAGATCAGGACTGGACACTCCTGGTAGCTTTTACTTTCAGCTTTGCAATAGCCAATATTAAGACAGCTTCTACTCCACAGCCTGAGGCATCCTAGTATATTCTTCCTCATACTGAAGATTGTTTTTTACAGTACACCAAGTGCACACTGACTATCATTTTTTTTACAACAACTGCACATTTGTCTCCGTGTTCCAGCCAGATGCACCACAACTTGTTCCGGGATTTTTCTTACAGGTGCTCCCATACAGACAAACTACTCATTGGACGACCTCAAATTAGATTTGACCAAATATTACTCGTGGGGGTTTTAACCTGGTTAAATATTATTCACATTAACACAGCAATGCTGACCAACAGCTACACTAAATTCCTCATGTAAACATTTTGCATTCAACACAAATCCCAGTAAAATATAAAATCTCTCATTATTTGTGCATTTATTTTAGTGTTCTACTGAAGAATTCTAATATTTTGGCCAAACTTAATATACAGTACAGTAGGAATAAAATAAAAGGAACTGATATAGCATTATTGGCCAAATGTAATATAGGAATGAATCCAAAGAATTAAATCGTATAATCACAGTTTTTTAAAAGAAACCAAAAGAAAGACTAGCATTATTTAGCAAAAAAATGTTTAATCTCTCCTTGATGCGTGTTTATTTACAAGTAGTAAATCTGCAAAATAGGAAATAGCAGAATATTTACACAATGAGCGTTAAACAGCCAACTTGTCACAGTTGTTTCAAGTCTGAAACAATCTTAAAAAGTTCTCAGTATTCTAGTATTAAAATTCCTTTGATTTTTTTTATCCCATTTTAAAAAGGACTGTTGATTTTAATTTGCCACTTTTTTTTTAAAAAAAAGAAAGGACACACACTGTTAAACTGCTTTGGAAAACATTTGGTGATATGGAGTGATGTGGAAACAAATCTCTGGGTAAAAGAACAGTTTGAAAACTGTTTCTAGTATAGCAGGCAGATTAATGAGCCTCATGGGGCTGGCCAAACAGCATTTTGTTTTTTCTCTGAAGGTACGGTAGGAGAGAAATGCACTAGTGTGAGGTAAAAACAACCTAAAGATGTTTTGTAGCTGACAAGGCACTCTGTGCAAAACGAATGCTCAGTGTGTGAATCCACAAGTCAATCTAACAGCATCTTCCTTTCCTTTCAGATACTCTACCAGAGCAAGCATCACAAACCAGCTTTGTTCCTTTATGGATGTAAAATAATATTTGTAGTACCATTGAATGAAATGGATTGTATAGTTAAGTCTCTTGATTTTGTACAAGAAGTGGCAAAGTAAAGAAAAAACTAAACAACAAACAAAACATCAGGCCTACTGCCTGAACAGTTGCATTTGTAAAAGGAACTCAATCTACAATCTAGAGCAGACATGCAAAAATCAATAGGCCCCACCTCCCTTCCCCCAAACCCCCTACTACCTCTCCCCAGCCCCTGAAAACAAACCAGGAAAAACTTTTTTAAAAAAAATCCTGAGACTTTGAACATTTCAATGTAACCAGCGGATTTACAATCTTCAACGACTATCCTGCATAGTGATAGGCTGCTACATATTGAAGTAAACCCAGAAACACTTCTTCTAAAGTACAACCAATCGTATGCTCATATGAATTAATCAGAATCACTGTAGTAAGCATACAACATTTATAGAAGAGAATTAGATAAAGAAAGCCACAGTGCAAAGATGATCATATTTAACAAAGAAAAATCAAATGTTATCATCGCTGCTGAAACGAGTTGTTATATTTATCTTTTTTTAGTGCTATAAAAACATTGTATGCTTCCTATAGTAGATTTAATACACTTTAAGAACTGGACTTTTCCTGCTACTGAGCTTTGTCAGCTGCATTTAGCAGGCAGATAAGGGTGGAAAGGTATGGAAAAGGTGTATCTCATACTTATCTCAAAAACAAACAACGAAACACTAGGCCGCTTTCATCTAGGAAACAAAATCAGGTTCTGAAGCCATTGTAAATGTGGAGCAAGTTCTAAGAGGATGTCTAGGGTTCAGGCAAGTGAAACCTTATGGAGTGTTGAAGTACATAATACTGCATGGATGATATACACATCATCTTTCTTCCAATTAACAGAAGAAAAAAAGTCTTCAAAGACAAATAAGATGATCCCATCTTTATGTTTAGATATATAAAGATGGCTATAAAGGCTAACTAAATCTGAAAATATCGATGCTCTAAATGTGATACCTGTACACCCTCCCCAAATACCATACCCTAACCACTGTGGGCAGTAACAACTATGATTCCCAGACCACCTGACTCTAGAGATGGTCCGCTATCAAGATCAACCCAATGTGAAAGAACAACTTATCTTCTTCTTAACTGTGACCACTGAAAACAGTGGGTTGGTGCCTCAGGTGTGTGTTCTCTTCTTAATGTGCAGAAGTCTATCACCAGCAGATACTGTATATGGCACACATTCAGCAGCTCCCAAAAAGAATGATGCTTAGCACTTTTAAAAGTAACCCTGTTGAAGTTGCAGTCAAGAGACAGATGACTGGTCCAAAAAATTACTATAGAATGCTAACCTGGGGGTGGGGGGTTCATTTATAAAAATGTCCAAAACTGGAATAGCGTTGTCGAAAAACATACAGTTTTGCTCCAACAACACTGTAACATTGAAAATAAAACACATGGAATGGAAACCAGCTCCCCTAATAGTTTTTGAGACAGAAAACCGTGGGCAAACTAAAAAGTCTTGAAAGCATGCGATAAGCAGACAGATATAAGGGTTTTCAAAGTTTACAGTTATTGTTTGTGTAAGTTACTCACGCTGGGTGATTGACCTAAAAATCACAGCATGGCAGGTTTCCAGAGTTTAGCAACCTTTCTCATCACCAGTCTAGGATGGACATCTATAGGTTACACTAGGGTGTCTGCCAGGAAACTGAATGGTTCTCACAATATACACAGAAAGCTGTGACTCTGTCACAATGCTATCAAATTTAAACTTGCACAGCCAAAACCTTCATCTTCCAAAATAAAAAAACAACACTTCACCCTGTAAATAAGCACATATTTAAGCAGCAATTAAAACCTTTTGTCACACAAAGCTGAGCTCTTTGTTATACTTGAGATTTTCATGTCTTCATTTCATTCCATTCTTTGTGAAATGTAGAGATTTAAAAATATAAAGAATTATACCATACATTCCACTAAAGCAAGGTAACCAAGACCTTTTCCATGATCTTTGAGGAACTGGCTACTGTGACAGGTCTGTATTACAGGAAAAAAGGGGAAAATAACAGCTTCACTGTCTGAAAAACAAGCAAAAAAATATATACTTTGACCACTACTGACCACAGCCTAATTTAGGCAAGAAGAAAACAATTTATACATTTCTTACCACAACATCAAACTTTCAAGATCTTCTTTAAAAAGCCTATACACATAACAACAACAGTTTTCCATTTACGTAGGCCATGGGCTAAAGGGATTATTTAGCTTTGGTCTGCTAATGAGCTGATAAATACCAGGCTCTTTTTTCTCCCCTCAAAGCTAACCCTTTCTCAGATCATTCAGCTTGCAATCACAATCTCTTTAATACTTATGACTAACTCTCTGCACCTTGATCTGCATAATAATATTTGGAGAAAGCCTGATCCTTTGGGGTCTTTCCCCTTTGTTGAACATAAGCTAAATGCCTTCGGCAACCTCATTACTCTGTTGTTTTTTTAAAAAGCTGTTAAAGTCTAAATACAGTATTTAATTCTATTGGCAGATCTTAAGACAAGAGAATTTGGGAAGTATGGAGACATCCAAACTTAAATATCCATATTATCCAAAACAGCTATGGCCGTCATTCAAATGATGTTATTCTTGAACACCTCAAAAAGGACTGACATCTGTAGAGTTTTTTGCACCAAATACAGATTCTCTATGCATCACCTTCTCTTCTGTCTGTCTTCAATATACTTCATTTAGGAATTATTGTGCAATTGGAAATGTGCGTTATACGATTTAAAGACAATTTTACAAAAACAATTTTAAAGCAGCATTCAACCTACCAGCATGATTAAAATACTCAGGGCTCAGCCAGCAGGATGAATGCTTTGTATTTTTAAGAGGGTTTTCAGATGTCTTTTCTAAACCATTCTTGATAATGTGTTTCAAGAATGCTAGTGAGTTTAATCTGGAGAGAAATTAAATGCCACAGAACCTGCAGTTCCTTATAGCTCTTTTGAGAAATCACATGTAATGAGGAAAGAGTTGCAAACAAAAATATACAGTACTTCTTATTTTCAAAGTACAAGTTCTACCTTTTTGCTCAAAAAGATAGTCTTAATAGTTTAAATCTTTCTGCTTTCATTTTTTTGCTTCTGACTTTTTCTACTGTAACTTCAGTCACTAGGCATGTTTACATTTAAATAATAGCACATTTTTTAATCTAACAAAATGTGTTTGCACTAAACAACATTCAAATAAAACATGGCACAGGACAAGTTTTTCTTTGTTTTTGTCAGAAATATCAAAGCGCATGGAATTCATTTCATAACAGAACTATTTCAATAATAATTTCCTTTTTCTGTTAAAATGGAAACATTTTCAACTTTTATTTTTTTACTTTAAAAACTCAAATTATATTTTGTATTTTAATTCCTGTAAATTGTGCAAATTTAGCAGTAACACTAGTGGCAGGAGGCCAGAGATAATGGGCAGTCAAGTATATTTAAAAATAAAATAAAACCAACAACAACAACAAAAAAAAGTCCTTGAGGTTTAAGTCCCATTCAGGCTTCATTTTGTGACAGAGAGTGACCAGAAACCATCTCCAAATCCATAAAGGTGCCTTGTCTCAGTTGCATTTTTCTTCTCAGCTCAGTTATTAATTGGGTCCATGAAAAGATAGCATCTTTAGAAAAACAAACAAAAAACACTTTAAATGCTTTTAATTGAGACAGGCTACACATGCCCAGTCCTGCAGGATCCACTGTGCACTGCTTTAGTTCTCTCAGTTATTAAGTTTGTGTTCAGCAAGACTCTTCTCAGGGCCACAGACAGAGTTTTCAGCTGGCGATAGCCATGGTGTCGATGACTTGCTCCAGCTTACTCCTCAGTCTCTGTCTCCTGGCTTGTTCGTCTTTTTCTAAAGCAGACAAGATCTGACAAAGAGAAAAGGGAGATGACGAAGAAAGGTAAGAACAAATCTACATCTAAAACACTCGCACCCTGCAAATACTGTAACAAAGAATACCAATGTAGGGCTTCCATACACTGTTTTAGTGACGTAACAGCATTAGAAAAGCAAGCTTTACTTAAATATAGCACAGAGAGCACTCGATTCTTTACAACGTAAAGAACAAATGTGTGGGGCTTGTCAGAAGTGTAAGAGGAAAAGACGTCTTCTGTAATGTGACAGGAAGAATGCTCTGGGGATCTGACAATGACCGTTTCATGTCCAACTGCTCCATCACTGTCATCTGCAGTCTTAAAGAGCTAATCTCTCAGAGCGATGAGGAGAGCCCCAATTAATGTCCTAATGGCCCACAGAAAATAAGTGCATTATGCCTGGGTGGGGGTAGTGATGTGGAGAAGAGAGTGTGGGGTTATAAAAGCAGATTTTTATAAACCATTTTATTAATTATAAGATTAGAAAGCCCTGGCACTCCATTAGCAGGGAGTAGCAGTGAAGAGACAACTCCACTCCTCTGTCTAGAGGCATTCGATCAATGGTTCTGCCTGCTGCATGCAACAGGACAGCAGCTTGAATCGTAAAAAAATTCATTCTCAGCCCGTCTTCCAAAGCTTGCTCAGAGTCATTAAATAGCAATAATGTACTCAGACGTGAAGCAGAGCTCTCAAATGGGGACCCTTTATTCATTAAAGGGAGTGTGAAATGCTTTAAGACATAATTAATAAAACTTTTAGTGGCTTATGAAATAAAATGAAAATAAAGAGAAGGGAAAGCTATTTAAAAGCTGCAAATTACAAAATCTACAGCTAATCTGCCCCTTGTTTTTAACCAAGCATTCTGGGGTCTTTCTTAAACTCGTGTTTGTGAGCATAAAAGTCTCGCAATGTCTTTCTTCTGATGAAGCATTATTAATAGTATACATTGATACATAAGACTCAAAATTCATTTGGCACCAAGTCTGTATCTTAAACAGCAATACATAACAAAAAAGCAGACAGGGACATGGAAAGCACAAATTGTTTCACTGTAAAAAAAATGTAGGTTTGTGGTAGAATGAGATTAGAACAACTGCTCTGCACTGCACGAACAGGTTAGCTAGTCAAACAACTCCTTGATATCTGCAGGGGCTTCTTGACATCATTCCTATTTAAGCTCTAAATATATTTATCATGTTATTCTTGGCTCAGTTGATCATATATATTATCTTTAGAGTCTAAAATACAAGTTAAATCAAGCTACCAAATTATTTCAAAGCCTTGCTAAAAGGCATAGACATAAAAGAAACAGCAAGTGATGGAATGAAAGATGCAAGACCGTATGATCCCTCCAAGCAATTGTTTTTTAGCTTCCGGTCTACTGCATACTGAAAAAAAAATAGAGATAAGACTCCTGGGTCAATCGGCGCATATGTGTGAGAGAGAGAGACAGCTGGGACCTTAGCTGCCTATCTCTCGTCAAGGATGAAATCTGCTATAACCTCCTGGCCTCTCAACAGGGGCGGCCAGTGGCTTGTGCAGGTCCTGCCTGCTCCAGCCATTACCGAGACCTGATGACCTAGAAGCAAAAGCCTGCTGTGTCAATGCATGCACAAGCAACAAGCGGAACGAGTGTGTTGCTAATAAACTGAGAAAAATCCATTTTTCACTTGGATTGTGAAGGTAGCAAAAAAATCGATTTTAAAGCGCAGACCGAGGGACTCACCCAGGACCAAATTTGGCTTTGTGAAAACAAAATGATTTATCTGACTGATGTTCCACATGCCTATTCTCAAAGCAATAAGTCCAATTTTCAGCATGCAAAATGATCCCCAATCAGAAACATGTGTCTAATGTCTTCAGATGAAAAAAGCAACAAAAAAAAAAAACAAGAATGACTAATTTATAACAATTCATAATGAGCAACATTTTCCATTATAAATTGCAAGGCTCTCTTTTATTTTGGTTGGGGCAGTATAACAAAGAAACTCCCTGAGCTATCACCTCATTGTACGCAATTTGGCTACAGCAAAAAAAAAAAATATTTAGTAGCTAATATGGCAACTATTAAAACAACACTCTGCAATGTGGGAGCAAGGGAGATCTCTGTCTTCTTTATGCATTACTAATGAGCCAGAAAATGGCAGTATTCGTTCAGCAATGAGAAGAAAAGGCGCCCTGCCAATGACATAACAGGCAACATGAGGAAGAAGCACAGTGTGCATCAAGGAGGCAGCGATTACCAAGATATGGCTATCTAAATGGGAATAAATTACAGCTTCCATTCAGAAGCACTGATCCTGTACTATAGAACAGCATAATGGAATAATCATTCCTTTTTTTGAAAATTCTGTGAGTGAGGGTTGTGCTGCATCTCAGTAATTACATATAATGAATGGTACCCAGTAAATGGAGGCAGCTGTGATGCATTAACAAGAACAACTACAGGAGAACAGGGACAGAGAAAAAAAAAGATTCAGTGTAAGACATAACTAGAGATAGCAAAAGAGTGAGAGAGAGGGCTAGCTAGGGAGAGAAAGAAGAGGCTAATGTGGAATTGGACGAAGGATCATTCAAGAGTTCAACTCTGCCTAAAAGCAAAGGAAACACACATCATAAAAAATGATTACACATGCACTCAGTCCAAATGAGAGCCTCTTCTTATCAGCTGACTCTACCAGCTGCCAGGCTTTTAGTCTGTGTCAGGCTGGGATCTAGAACATGTAGTTTCCTGGACCATCTTTCTGCCCGCAGAGGGAAATTATCTCTCAGGATCGCTGTACCTCAGGAGTAATGAAATAAATCCTGTTCCACTGGTCCCTAATTAGGTTTCAAGATGGAGCTAAACTGTAAAGGTCATTTATACGGTAGATGCTGCCCACAAAATACAGCTTATTGTTTCAGTCATGAGCTCCCTTACAGATTGCAATAGGGAACCAAAAAAACATATCCAAAGTAATACTTAAGCAAAGTTGACAAGAACACTCAAAGGTCTTAATGCTTCTAACGGATGCAAATCACTGACTTAATGGCTACACAGTCCTTTGTTATGTGGTTTTCCTACCATTAACCACCATGCAATCTTTGTGACTTACAGTGTTACATCACATCTAATTTAACGAAGGTGACTTATTTAGGTTGGCATGGTGGTATGGTGGCGAGTGCAGCTTTTCAGTGCTGGGGCCCTGGGTTTATCCTGGACCTTGGGGTGTTATCTGCCTGCAGTTTGGATGGTCTTCCCGTGTACTGTATGTGAAGTTTTTTCCCAGATGCTCTGGTTTCCTGCCATAGTCCAAAGACATACTGGTAGGTTAACTGGTTTCTGGGAAAATTAACCCTGGTGTGAGTGTGTGTGTGTGTTTGTGTGCGCCCTGTAATGGACTGCCATCCTGTCCGGGGTGTACAGTATCTAGCCTTGTGCTCACTCCTTGCCAGTATAGGCTCTGGCTCCCCCAAACACTGCATTGGATAGAGGTTAGAAGATGAATGGATTATGGTTTATTTAATATCTAACTTATCTTGCCATTTCTTATTCCACTCCTTTCAATACAACACTCTTTTTAAAAGTTTCTGAAAAATACCTCATTACCACATGTTGCATTGGGTCACATCCCTGCAAACGTTCTTTTCATTAGTCCCTTGAATTCACAAACTTGCTTTAAAGATGATTTGTCATTTCCTATACAGTGGTGTTTTCTCAAAGGTGTGCGATATCACTAAAATGTCCAGATTCAATCCTTTTTTTCCCCCAGCCTATTGCTGCTGTATCCCAAGCCACTAGAGCTGTTGTTGAGTTCTGTTACAACCTTGCTGTACTGAATATTTGTGACATCTGAAAAATGTCACACTGACCATGAGATTAAAAACGTATTAGGACACAAAACAGCGAAAAGCAAATTTGTATAATATGTATCTGTATAACACTTGCACAGTTGTTGCAACATGTGTGGATAAATAACATGATTGTTCAGAGCCCAACTACTTGGGCTTTAGAAAGTGTGTCAAGAGAACTTTTGGCTGGAATACATAGAAAAAACATGGCCACTTGCACCAAAGTGTCAGACATAATCAAAAAGCAAATAAGGAAAAAGAACTAAGCCAAAGAATGGATGAATTATTTTTGGCTTGTCAGGGGCAGGGGATTTCTTAAACCTTTTACAGGCAAGGAAACTGGGCAAAGCAGATGGAATGCTGGAAATGAAAGCGATCTTGCAGTGGAGCTGGGAACGCAGGCCACACTTTACAGAACCAACTCACTTCGTCTTTGTACTTGACAATGTAGGAGTAGATCTCATGCAGCGCGCTCATGCTATTGAACTGGCTCAGATGTAGCCGTGATTGTTCAGCCAGGTACGCGCTCATATCCTGGTCACTGATTGCTGGCATTCTAGAGATATCCGAGTAGTACCTGTAAAGAGATCGAGAGGGAAGAGGGAAAGAGGGCTTGTATCAGAAACAGCAAGAGACCACATTTTCATTAAGGTACCATTGTTTGGATTTAAACAGTCCCCCTATACCTTTCTTTACAAGACCACAGGGAGTTAACATTTTTACTACCACTTCTACTGTAGAGATGTTTGAAAAAGAATGATTAATTATTATAATTGATATATCAGTGATAAATGACATAAATAAATTATATTATTTATAATTATTTTATATTATTTATATTATATTATTTAGGACATATAACTCATATTATCCTTGCAATACGAATAGATTCATTTGTTCCAACAAATACTGCATTTGTATGTCCTGACTTATTAGCAAATGCAAAGGTGAAGTAGCCTAATATTTGTCTGTTGGCAGCACTTTTGCAGCTCTGAGTCATTCAATAATCAACAGCATGCGAATTCTCACTAGAGATGACATATATCAGACCTTCCCTCCCTGCTTGGCTTGTTTTCTGCAGACAGACAAAGAATGGCAATCCCAATTACTAACCCCCTCCATGCTGCAGAGCAGATTTCACCCAAAAGCACACAAAACAGACATCCGCCCCTCTCACCTCAGAAGAGAAAAGGCAATTTCTACTGAGTTCCCAATTTCAATTATGGTCATTTACAGTTTACCTCAATCTAATAATCAAAAAACAATTTTTCTGATGAAAGAACTCAGATTATCATTTATGGAAACTGATTAAGCAAGTCTAGGTTTGATATAGGGGAAGTATATCTGGATGAGTCATTTTTACAGAGGAACTGACCAAATGGGAAATATTATTGAATGGCACATTCCTTTAAACATTGGGGAAGCAGACTTTATTACATCTTTGTCAGGTGCTGGTATTGTGGTAACAGCTTTCTGTGACATTGCAATGATAAGACTTAAAGCAGGAATAGATTATTGACCCGTCTTAAAGAGCAAATGGCAGGGTCATATCATATATCATACAGTGTAAAACATATTACATATATTGCTGTAATTGTTTAAGTTACATGGCAGCAATTCTAAATTTATCTCATCCTGATGTTCATACTGTACATTTTAAGTCTGAAACCAGTTCTTGTTAATATGACACAAATGAGGCAGCAGCAGCTCAATGTGTACATCTTCAAGGTCACTTAAAATGATGTTAGTTCAACATCACGCACAGTTGCAAATGAGCACCTTTCTCCAAACTGTGCATTAGTAGCAGCCGGCACCCTGGATAGTGGTGTACATAACTAAAAGCCTTTCTGTCCCAGGAGCACATGATGTGAGATAGACAGGGGATTCAAGAACACCAAAACTCATGAGATTCAAAACTCAGCTCCGTGCATGCTGACATTGAATTGTGGGCATCAATCACTCAAACTGTTGCACCCAATTGACACAGAGAACTTTACACAAATTTATTTTTATTGTACATTTATACGAATGAAACATTTGTCACTTGCCGGATGTATGTTTTAATTTAATAAAAACCCTGCTGTAACATCAAGCAGTAGAGTAGAGTCGCACCTGCTTTTCTCAGTTGAAACTGAGTCAGGCATCCCCTCTCTGCCAAACCTGATGCATGAAAGATGCACAAAATGCTGCACTGGGCTTTCAGATGGTGTGCACCATAAAAAAACTCTCCGCGTAATGAAGATTGATGGACTGACTGAGAAATGCAGCAAAAGGCATACATACCTTTCCACCCAATTTTTGTAGTTTGGAATGTCTTTTGCATACAGCAGCTTGTTGGAAGGAGAGTCCTTGCCTAATTTGTGCTCTGATGTGGAACAGGAGTCCATGAATGTTTGAGCCACCACAGAGAGGCAGGCATCTGTAATACTGTTCTTGTGGATATCAAAGACAAACTGGGGATTCTTTATTACGTTTACCCAGAAACGCAGAGGTAGGCTGGAAGGACAAAACAGGCAAAACAAATAGATATGAAAAATATCCAAAACAATATTTATCTTCAACTCTGTCCGACTTAAAACACAATCAGAGACATCAAAACAAATTTTGATTTCCGAGTCAATTTTTAAGCAACAGTAAAAGCGTAACATACTTCAGTGCAGCACTCAGTACTCCCCCGTTTGTGTGGTGTAGACTGAGGCCTTATCTTCTGAATCTTGTTTGTCAATCTAAGGTGCTGTGGCCACAGTCAATGCTACTAAATTTACAGATTCCTGCATTCTCCCACTTCCAGTACTTCTTCATTTCAGAATGCTGGTGACAAAGGAAACTAAACCCTTCCAATGACTACAATGACCAATGCGTGCTGCTAATCTTTCACCTGTGGTATATTCTGCAGGAGAAGATACAGTAATTTAACTTGGGGGATAGGGGTTAAAAAAGCCTATTGTGATGCACATTAGCCCCAGTGGGAGAAAGTGCCAATGGAAATGTTGAAGCCAAATGCTTACCAGTTACTCTTCCAGGTGTGCCTCACATCTGAATCGCTGATCTGATGCTTGTCGGCCTGCTCGTCCAAGAAGTCGAACATATACTTGATAGCAAGGGGAAGGGCACTGCCACGGTGGGCAGTGCTGAATATCGTCTCAAAGAGATCATCAACGAATTTCTGTAATGTACCCTGAAACAACATGCCCAAGACAAGCAGAGTTAGGAGAACAGATGGACTAAAGAAAGTCAAGTTGATAATGTGTTTACATAACTTACTCATAAAGAGGTTCATAGCTGAAAACAACTCAAAAGCTCAAATGAGCACATTTAGTCTCATAATGTGCTTAAGAAAGCAAATCAACAATTCAGCTAAAATGCAGGTAAGTTAGACTACAATTCCAGGACTTGGAAGTGCCCCCTTAGAAAAAAAATAAAATGGTGATCCTGCAGAAAAAAGGTGGTCTTGAACACAATGGATTAATTGGCAGTATTACATCACAACAATAACGACCCAGAAAATCCACACTTGCACTTTGTTGTCCCAACAGCAGAAAAAGTAAGAGCAAGCAGAATACCTAGGTGCTTAGCTTTTGCAAATTATCTAGCCGAGCTCAGAGGCCAATAATGCAAATTACCCATTCCAGAGTAATAAACGACCCAGAGCACATTACCAACCTACTGACTTAATACCATTCCCTTGCCAGACATAAAAGAACAATAGATTTTTATCGATGAGCATATTATATCAGCACTTCATAAAAGGTTGTTACAAACAATGGTGTTTAATTTGTGTCACAGGGCATTGATTTGGGCTTACTCCCAGGGTCAGACTTAGCTTAAAAGTAAGAAAATAGCTTAAAATCACAACATCAGTCAGTGCAAGGAGAAAGTACAGACATAGATCTATGGATGGGGGTGGTGTAGGGAGTATTCCTGAGTGACCTGAATTTTATTTCTGCTTTGTCAACAAATCTACTTCACGTTGAAAAAAACATAACATTACTCATACAATATTCTCTCAAAAAGGTATATTAATTTCTAAATTGCTTATTCAGATTAATGCAGAGGGACAGTCTGGTTGACTTGGAGCCAAACAGGCAGTTTCTGGCTTGTATTCAGGTCCCACTGGCCTGCTGGCACACAGTCTTCAAAAAACACACAATTTAGAATACATTACCTGTCTTCTCTTTTTTTTACCTTGCAAAAAAGAAATTGACTGCCCAAGAGTCCCCTAACACCATCTAATTTCAATTTCTTTTTTTTTTGTACAATTAGGACCAAAACAATCAACCGCAAGCAATCAAGTGTGATGTTCCTTATTTTCTCAGGAAGAATTGGATAAAGATATTCTGCAAATGTAACAGATGTAGCTCTTAAAGGCACCATACCAGCTGCAGTGATAATACTACAACTAGGCAACTAGTGAAAAGATTACATTTAAATAAACTACTTATAATAATCTAGTCATTAAAAAAAGTGGTGCAAGAAAGTTCTCAGGTCAAACTCTGTTTCTGCCAGCTTGACAAAATTAACAAGGCTCCTTGTGCTCTGTGCTTCAGACAATAAAACAAAAGAGGTTTTTTTTTCCATAAGTGACAGAAGCAGCAGATAATTCATGGTCCGCCTCTAGTCTCTGTGAATCACTTCAGAGAAAACCACCTACCACGTAACCACATTCTCTTCTGCTTCATTATTATTTTCTTTAAACAAACATCCAAATCTCATTCTGGAAAATCTTCATCCATTCAATGAAAAACAACTGGCAGCTTTTTCTAAACAACAAATTTGGAAGTGTGCTTTTTTTTTTTTTTTACAAATTAAGAGCTCTAATGGATGAAGCTGAAGTCAAGATGCTAAGATGCCAACAGTTTCTTTGGGTGAAGCAGGTCATTCAACAAAGCCCCAATTCCCTTACCTTAGTGGCTAGCAGCCGTGTCAAGTAAATCTCGGAGACCATCTTGCTGCCACGGTCCCCCTCGCGCTGGTCTGAGTGGTCATGGTTTTTCACCAAGTGCCAGAGCTTGGTGCCGCTCTCCAGATCAGGGGTGATCATGGGCGTACGTGACCGCAGACTGTCTGGGCTGCTGGCTGTGCGAAGCATGCTTTCTGCGACCCAGAAAGAAAAAAATAAATAAATTCTGCCCAAATTCAAAGGCAACTATTTCTTCATGAATCGAAAAGGCCTTTGTACAATTAGAGTGTAGAGTAGTTAGGTATTAACCTCATGAATTTAAACACAGGACGTTCAAAGCTTTTCTGTAGCCTTTTTCTTTTCTGTGACAGCAGTATCATACTACTGTTTAAAATATATACATACTGTACAGAGTAAATACATTATGTTCTAACAAAGACCTCAAGTCCATTGAGGTTAACTAGAAAAAGCCACTGGCCCATTGTTTTTAACCTAAAGCAGAAGGCACACAGTGGATCCACTGGAAGACCACAGAAAATGGGACAATTTAGAAAAGCCAATGAAATCTAGACAGCTTGTATGTGCAATGAAACCAGGGCACACAGAAAAAACCCATGAACACAGAGCACACAAACTACAAACAAACGTCTTGAGTGCGGACTCTAGGGCTTTAAGGTGATAGCACAAAAGCTTCATTTTAAGTGATAGTTCCAAAGTAATCCTGCACTAATGAGTCACAAACTACATTTGTTAATTATTAAAGACACAAATGTCCATTGTGTCTAGTTTCAATAAATACAACCTGAAGATCATAGCACTTTCCCCTTTTCTCTCACAGCAGATCAAAAACATCTTGTATTACACTACCCAGTACTACAAACATGCCAATATATTGTAAGAGCTGTTTAAAAAAACAGCTTCAATCTCTCCTGTCTGGTTATTGAGAATGATGAACTGCAGAGAATCGGCTTCAGTTGTTCATTAGATAACACTGTGAGTTCTAAATCCAAAGCTAATCTTCACACACAATACAATGCCCCTACAGTTTTATTACACATTTGAAAATCAATTGCAATCTCATCCTCACCTGCACAGTTCAGCATGCAAAGGTAGAGGGCTCACTGCAGAAAAATCATTAGCAACAAATGGCCTTATATGAGACGTAATACCCAGTGAACACAGTTAAACTAAGCTGTTTTCTTTGACAATGCAGAGATACAGTAGAGGTACATGGCATCTTGCTGCCTGGTGTTGGCAAATTGTATACTGCCATCATTTCTACATTTTCATCAAATGGAAATTGGGCATCTGCCTCTGTTTCTTCTAGAACACCATAAATAATTCTATGCCATTGATGTCCAAGTATTCATGAAGTTAAATTAAATTGATCTACCTTTTTACAGAAGAATTGTTACCATAAAGCTACCATTCATTTAAGTCATGTGGTAGTATCACTGTTGCTATAGCTACCTCAATTTGATCACAAAAAAAATCTGACACCTGAAATTTGCAAAAAAGGAACAGGGCTTTGTCAGTTGTAAAAACAGCATGTGTCTCCCGGTTAGACAGCGATTTTTATGCTGTGGCAAAATTAGGTGCTGAATTTAATGCCTGTCATTGTGTGACATAATCGGAACGGCTTTAAAATTGTGGGAAGAGCAGGAGTGTCAGGCTCTGGTTTAATGAAATATTTTTCCCAACAAAGAACTTCTCAGCAAAATAATTTAAATAAAAGAAATCCTAGATATGACAAGCTTGAAAATCACCTGAGCTCCTGGGATCATCCTTGCCTGCATCAATGACTAAAAGACAGCTCTTCACGTACATTTCACAGAATCTTTGTAAACAATGTTTAGGATTTTTTACTGAATTTGTGAAAAGTTTTTGGAACAACTTCTCCATGCAATACATCAGACATAAAAAGACCTAATATTTAAAAAAAACTCCCAAATCTTACCGTATCTACTGAGAGATTTGGTGAAAGTGGAAGAGTTAGAGATGTTGTATGCTGAATTCTGCTTCGGTACTAGAGCAATCACTGACCCATCCGTTACCTAGAAACGAAGAGGGCATGGATGAAGAAAATCAACATTAGATAAGGATAACAAATATTCCCCAAAACACTCCTCTGCTATAACGTATATCTCCTCATGTAAAATTTAAGTATTAAATACTGATTAATACAACCAAGTTGGTTATTATTTCTTTTGTCAGTTTTGCATTACATTGTTTAAGTTTCTATAAATATGCTAATGTGTTTTTATAAAACTACAAGTAGGTGTTTCACCAATATATGATGTCAGCAAAACATTTGCAGCAAATATTGTTTTGTATATTATATAACTGCACAGTTTTAGTAGAAATTCCAAATTCCTCCCTCTTTCACGACATCCGTGAACAAATGGGAACATTGAATATTCTTATTCACTGCAACTGAAATGGAACCCAGTTAGAAATCTAAAATAGCTCAGGAAGTATTTTTTAAATAAAACTCTATAATGGAATATAATGGAATTTCTGGGCCTGGAGCAACTCTGAAGTGTGCCTCTGCCATAATTTGAGCTGTTGTGCTGAATTGGTCTTGCCTGGTAGTGTGCAAGAGTGTTGAGTCGTTTCCAGTCGTTGTCGATCTTGGTTGTCACGTCCTCATCCTGAAGGATGATCCGTGCCATCCTGCCCTGCCGCCATTCTGCCCATGGAAGAAAGAAATTTAAATCAACTACCCACACTAGGGCTTATGAACGTTTAATTTTAAGCTCATTTTCATGTATTGTAGCTTTCGCCAGTTTGGCACCACATTCCCTTCAAGTTTCAAATTTAAAGGATTTATATACGCTGTATATTGCACTTGTGAGTCTCAGATGTCAGTACAATATTTAGTTTCTGCTGTTTTGCTTTACTTTTGCTGTTTTTTTCTGTTTGTTAAACAAAAGGGAAATTGAGACTCATCACTTGACTTACAAACTGAGAGAAAACTATGGTATTTTCCATGACAGAGTTTTAGTTTATTAAACTTTTTAAACTGTTGAGTTGAGTCTGCAGTTGTGGTTCTGCTGTCTGTATCTGAAATTTAGATTTTACCAAACACAATTTAGCATCTCTTCTTCAGTACATTGAAGGTGAATTATGGTGACAATGGAAGTAGGCTCTCTGGAGTATTTAGTCAAAATGGGTGACAGAAGTGAGACATTTTAGTAGGGCTGGGGATTTGGAGGAACATCAGGGAAGTTAGAAACAAGAAAAAGCCTAAAGGTACTTTCACCCCTGAGCCAATTCTGATTCCATGTTGTGTCTTACCAAGGTCCATATCTCCCGCTTTGGGTCTCTGGGAGTAAGGCATCCCTTTGTACACAGCATCCAGAAGCTTCTCCTTCACCTGGGTGATGGTGTCACAGTTCAGTCCCTTCACTATGATTTCTGGGGCATTTTCATTTTCTGGGTTTACGCAGTGCAGAGTCTGAGGGAAAGCAATGAGACACTTGGTAACAACATCAGATTTACCTAACAAAAAAGGCTGAGAAAACATCTATGAGAAATAAATCCGGTATGAGAAAACAAAAATCGGGAACACAACACAGGTCTGACAAGAATTCACTGCACTGTTCCAGCAGTTTATTTCCCCACAGTAGAGCCTTCATCAGCTTCTATGCTAGCTCTTTCTTTACATTAGCTCAATTACACACAACTGTGCCATTTGAGCAATGAACGTGCATGCAGACTGAAATGTCTTCCCCATTAATTAAAGGAAATGATAACAGTGAATTCCTAAAGTAAATTTATACTCATAAGTGTACAACACGTTAAAGTTTTAAGAAGTCGTTTCATTTAAATTTACAATTTAGGGCCAAATGACAATTTGTATGGAAGTGATGCCATTTAAGCTTTATTGTAAAAACTAAGTTGAATTCAATACTATAACTATATAAACAATACTATTTTTTGTAATAACATATTTTGTTAGTCTAAATATATTGTATCACATAACTCTTGAACGTATAAAAATAGAATATTAAATACTCAACAGGAGCAGTTAAAACTTTTCATCTGTGTTCAAATTGATGTTTAGTGACCTCAGGAGAACTAAGAAAATGTCATAACTGTATGATATCAAGCTTATTTTGCTTATCCGTTAGTCATTAAATTTGTGTTTCACAGACAGCAAACTAACCAAAGTCTTGTAGTCAATTTGCTGTCGGATGAGCTTGTCCTCACTCAGAGAGTATCGGGCCTCTCCAGTGATGGCATCAATGGGTCCTTTCTCCATCTGTTGCTTGATGGCACAGTACAGCATGAACAGGGGTTCTCCTGCACATTCCTGAGATAAAAAAAAATACAGTTTAACACTGACATGTTTCACATTACAGAACCAAAAGGAAAGGCTTTCCAAAAAATCTTTCAGCTGTCTCTGCCTTTGGGAGGAAACAGGTCAGCCTTTAAGCAACATTAAAGGTTTACTCCTCAATGATGATCGATGTCAGGGAGTGGACTGACTCATGGCAAAGATAATTTCTCGGTTATCTTAGTATATATAATGGTACTGTTGAAAACAGAAAAAGTTCTGTTACAGCATCTTCTTTAGCCAGTTAGAAGTCATGTCACTGAAATGGCTATTATTTCTAATTGGAAACCTTACAGGCCATCTCAGGAAATGCAGTGTTGTGATTCCAGTCATTATCCTGTTGGTAAAAAAAGGTTAGTCCAATCTTAGCACATTAACCAAAAATCATGTTTCCCTGAAAGTACACAAAAAAACACTGGCTGAGCAACAATGAAATGAAAGAAAGAAGTGCCAATTTGTAACCTTTTACCAAGCCTTAATTGTTTGTTCTTTCATTTTCTCTAATGAGCAACTGCAGAGAGTGTAACTCACTGACAGTCTTGACAAAGTCCCTTAACACTTAAAAAAAGCAAGTTTAAAATGCAGGGAGTACACTATGATTTTGGAAGAGGTGATCATTAATTTTTAAGTTATTATAAGCTTAATGATTGAACCAGAAGAACTTGAAAAGCACTTCAGCAATGTAGATCTCACTGGGTATAATGTGGCCTTGAGTACTTGAGCATCACCACTCTAAGAAGCTTTCTTTCCATGGAAGAGGGCGATACCCTTGATCCTCTGGGGATAACTAAGCTCGCAGTTTTAGGAGATCTTAAACTCCTTAAGGAAGAAAAAAAAACAACTTTTTCTTCGTAGAAACTCAACTTTTGGCACCCAGTGCCAACTCTCCCACTGCCACCATATGCTGCTAGTGTCTCGTTAGCATCTGTAGTAATTAAAGAGACAGCTGCTAACGAGCGGGAACATGCATACATCATCCCAAGACCTTCTGATAACACGCTTGTCTTTGAAATTATCTTTAATTTGAGATTTTGGCTTCATTAAGGCCGTTTGCCACATCTTGGATAAAGCAGGCTGTTAAAGCACTCACACGTTGCACAACGAGCAAGAATAATGACCGTGGGAGTGGAAGCTACCTGACAATCTGTTAAAAAAAACCTACTGCCATGTATTGGACTCAGTCATGGACAGAATACAAATGCTGTAATTATTTCTTTTTCTGTCATTTTTAAATGTATTATTTCTACAACTTTTCATCTTAAAAAATCTTTTTTCCCCCCACAGTACTGGTGCATGTGTTTAATTCATACCAGTAATTTATTAAATATTGGAAAAGAGATAAGCATAGAATAATTTGATTGAGTTTTGGAACATCTGAAGATTTTAAAAGATTCACATTGTGAGAAAAAGCTTGACAATAAGGCTTAATTAGCACTAAATGGATATCCAGAGGCTACAGAATGTCTACCAAGTTGCCAAAAAGTGCATTTTTCTAATAACTATAAGCTGTCTCTTTTCACAGGTTCTTTGAAGAGTTCTGATAAAATCAAGCCTACAGCCTTTCAGAGCAAATAAAAAAAATACATGAAGAGTCCTCCCGTTTATGTCAGAGAAACAGTGGCTGTCCATATGCGTCTGCAGAGCTGTCAAAGTTTGTAATTGCAACATGTAAAACCAAAATTGAAAACACATTTCACGCCTCCCATAACTATCCTAACATTTTAAATCCACTGGAACAACTATTAATTTATTTTGCCACATGCAAGACCCTTTAAATCTGACTGCATCTTTCTAACCATCTTTTAAGATATCAATCTAGCAATGACATATTGAATCTAGGCTTACACTGACAGCAAAGCAGATTATCTTAGTACTTTGTTCTAATTTTAACCCATTACCTGTTACAGAAATGGGCAGATGACTGTCACTTACACAGAAACCATGAGTTTTTTTCTACTCAACATACAGTGAATTATACTGGGTAAACTACAAACTATTGTAATCAACAACCTATTGTAATCAAACTGAAATGTTAACATTTCTTGTGAGATGCAGTGATCTCTACTAAGAGAACAGAAAAATGCTGGGAGTATTTATATATATATTTGAAAATGTTGTATTCTATTATCTTGTATTAAAACAAAAAAATGTTAGTACTGTCTTTCGTAATAAAATCTATTCATGAAAAATGAAGGAGGCTTTTTTCTCCTGAAATGTTTAACCCAGTAATCCTGTTTCCTGGAATGACATTCCTCATTTCTGAATTATCATTTATTAAATTATACAAAATTTCAGAACACAGGTCAGAATTGTATCTATTTTCATAAGCTTCGGTTTGAATCCCAAATTCTAATTAAAGAAAAAATGAATAATGCATGATTATTCTAGGTATAATTTATTGAACTGTGAAATAAAAAGAAAAAACGTACATCATTGCATTACAACCAAAGATACCCTGGTTCAAAAAAGACAAATAAAAAGATGTGAAATATTGAAAGATTCAGATCATCAGGCACCTAATGTTTCTCCTTCAACCAATGAAATGCTTTTGAGCCTGTCTTGTTAGAGCCTGATTAATGAGGAAAACAGTCTTCTGGAATTTAGCTTTATTGATATGTTCTGTTGAAAAACAAAGAGCCATATCTTTCTTACAGATATTTATTGCATAAATGAACCACATCTTCATGACAAAAACAAGAAAATAGCTTAGATGTTATTAGCCATATTAGCAGGGTAGGCTGAAATATCTTCTGGGACATTATTTTACAGGATTGTTGTCTGGAAAATCCTTACATTTACACTAATCCATAATGTACAAAGACCCTTCGTTAATAAAGCTCCTGTACATTATGGATAAAAGGTGCATCAAGAGACAATGCAAATTATTTTTATTTTTTAAAAAACAAACAGCAGCTTACGATTGCCTTTACTCCTCCCCTTAATTGCAGTTCATAGCTACAGCCTTGGACAAACATGGGGAACACTACTTCAAATGGGGCAAGGCCACAGGACAAATTGTGGAACTAAGACTTTAGTCAGAGGGCTTGACACAGGTCTTGAGAATAACCATGGCACCAGACTACCAAGAGGATCCAACAGGAGTAGTAAACCGAGTCACAATGTTATCTCCATGTCAAGAGTCATTCAGTTTGCCCTGAAATTAATGTTAAACCTAGATTGCCTTACATAAGACTAAGTCTTTATAATAATAAACTATTTTATATCGTCTTTAAAAGTAGCTTCTGAAAGGGCTTTAGTAACAAAAGAACAATGATAGGAGATCAAGTTAGAACAATAAGATCAAGGGTTTTTGTTTCTATTGAAAATACAAAGGGACAGACGGACATCAATTAAGTAAAAGCCCTTTTGAAGAAGTGACAGTTGGAAATTGGAAAAAAACTATATATAAAATATTTATAATGTTTAATGTTTATGAGTTTAATGTTGTAAAAAAACATCTTCCATATACAGTATGGAAAGGAAGAAAATACAGCCTTTTTAAAATCCAGACCCAAGTTTTACTTGGGACTTACCTTCAAGAATTTGTAAAGCAGGAAGGTAAACCAATTTGTCAGCATTTTCTCAGCTACAGACTCAGTCCTAAAAGGAGAAAAATACTTATAATTAGAATGCCACAAGACATACAAATGATTTCCTTGTGTAGGCACAACTTAAAATGAAAATCCAGACCACAGAAATGTTACGATCATACCATTTAATATTCAGTTGACCTAGAGCACCCTCATTTGTAACTGAGGATGTGTTTTAGTGCAACGTTAAATTAAATTTAGAAATCAGTGCTGCTTGGAAGATTGTGCAGCAGGTACGAACAATCATTGAAATCCCAGTGCTGAGTGTCACAGCTTTCCAACAGTGCTGTCAAAGAGACCATCTGTTATAAAAATGAAGATTAAACCTTTTGTGAAGGATTCACTGCATTTTTTTTTGTTACTGAAGAGAAATGATGTTAAGGACATCCAGAAAATTATTCAAATTTAAGTTTTCCTGTCAAAAATAAAGGTGCAACCAAACTTTTTAACTTAAAATCTTCAGCAGGTATTCATTTCCTTGGTGCAATGATTCTGAAGCCCTACTAGACAACAGAAATATAGTTTTGAAGAATATTTTGATTGGACCTCCAATTGAGGATAGATCAGAACAAGTTTATATCCTAAAGGCAATCTATTGGTTTTATCAGCAACTTATACCCATGTGTAAATAAGAACTGAGATCCAACTGTCAATTTCACAATTCAAAAACCACAACTTATATGGATACAGGTGGTTTATTCAAGTCAAATGGAAGCCAAAATAACAAACCCAAAATTTGATGGCAGCTTCTTACTGCATTCATGTTAGACATCTGGCAAGCAGGGAACCAGACATTTAGAGTCAAATGATGCCTTTATATTTACTGTTTGAAAGAAAGAAGTTTTTTTTTAATTTATTCCAGAACATAACTAGTGGTTTTAGTTTTATAATAAATCCCACCTAAAAACAATTAAAAAATTGAAAAGACAGTTAAATGTCCTCTGAAAATTCTACAAGAAAGAAACCAAACAAAATTTTCATGTCTAAAAATTTCAATGAGAAATGCAGAGAACACCACTAATACATTTACAGCATCCGCAATTCTTCTTTATAGAAAGTATTTAATTAGCACTTATCTCTTCAATGTAAACTGCTTCATACACAAACAGAAAAAATGAGGAAAGCCTTCTGTATCTTCAAAGACCGGCTGCTCTCTTAAAAAAACTTTTTTTCCCCAAAACAAACAACTAATCTTCATTAAAATTCACCAATTAACATAATTAGGTAACTTCTCTCATTAATCATAAACCTGGTGCATAATAATGACCTCCAAACGGTCCCCCAGAAAAAGTAATTAAAAGCCTCTGTAATTAACGGACTTTATTACTTCTAATTTGTTAACAGCTCTGCAAAGACTACTGAGAGATTCCATGCTGTAACATAGCTTGGAAGGGATCTGGGGAAATGGTTTGTTTTTTTTCCTCTCCTTTTTTGCCCCCTAAAGCACCACAGAGGCATCCTCCTGTTTAATTATACATTTACTAAAAAAGAAAGGATTCAACTGGAACAGAAAGACTCAAGATACAGCAACACAGTTCGAGCCTGCAAGTAAAGTAGCAGAAAGAGCAGTAAGTAAATAGTGATATTTTGCTATAGAGTTTAACATTGATACTTTTACCCATTTAGAGTCTCCTCAACTTTATGTTTGTCAAAAAGGTGAAGAATTCTAGAATAGGTATATGTGCACATTCCACAGCTTATATTTTTATCAGTAGTGGGTAAGCTGTTCTCCTAGAGATTTGCACTAAGTTCACTTTTTTAACCTGTCAGCATACTGCACCAGGTGTAGCTAACAGGCTAATGAGGCTCGTGGTAGCAAATGAACACCTCATCAAAGTGATCTCTTAGTTGCACCTGGCACAGTAAATGCACGATTCGAGTCAATGTGCTGCTCTTTCTTGACATGTCTTGGGAAAAAAGTGTCACTTATTGTTTATTTTTGCATTACCCTGTTGGAATCCATCACATATCATCAGATACATATCTGTGTGCAGGCTTTCTGCTCCAACCTAGAGGTTTATCACTGCAGTTCTATATAGGCTTGACATTTCCAATAGACATGCCTTTTCACCAACATCTCTGGCAGTTAACAGGCCGAAAAACCCAGACAAGCCCTGCTCTGTGTCTGCCACTGGCAGTTTAATTTATCTCTGTTGCTTGATATTGTCTTCTGGCCAGCATGGAGATTTTATAGAACAGCTTGCTTTATCATTCCTTAAGAAAAAAAAAACATTAAACTGCCTAAATATTTGAGCATTTATTGATCATACAGGGCAGAAAAAAAAACAAATAACCAAAAAAGCATACGTTGCAATACGTTGCAAAGCCTGTCTTAAAAGAATAATAATAATAATAATAATTGCTTACACTTATATAGCGCTTTTCTGGACACTCCACTCAAAGCGCTTTACAGGTAATGGGGACTCCCCTCCACCACCACCAATGTGCAGCATCCACCTGGATGATGCGACGGCAGCCATAGTGCGCCAGAACGCTCACCACACATCAGAATGACAATGATTTTCAACATTTCTTGTTTGAGAGATGAATATACAATATCCCATTGAATCTTCATTTTACGAAAACAACCAACAGGCATTAAAACAGTAAATTTAATAAACTGAACCCACCAGGGAAATGGAGTTGTATATTTCCTTTGAGATCTTACTACTTCTTATTTGCATTTTAAGTATAAAACTTAACAAGCTCCTGTAAGAATGTAATATATGTGGTAAATTCTTTTAAGACAGCTGGTAAGGATGCAAACAAAGCAAAGAAAAAATGTAAAAAAGGAACAGAATTCTTAAAGGTGAATGAATGTTTAATGATATGTCCTCTGATTACTTAATTAGAGAGATTAATTGCTCATGAATGACTTATTTCAGTGGATAATACAAATGCCTTGTTAAATTCTGTAAAATGATTAATCTATTAATACAATGTTAGTAAAGAGATTTTTTTATTTTATATCTGTTTTTCTTTGTAAATCAACAACAGACAATTAGCATTCATGGAATTCAACTAAGATTGTTAAAGGCTTTAAAATGAGGCTACAGCAACTGATCTTGGTCCGTATTAAGATATTAAGGGCTAATATGCTATTATATATTTGACAGTAGAAACCTCTGGAGCCATATTTAAATTTTTAATCCCAAAGCACATTGCCAAGGAGTCCATTAGTATTATCTCACCCATCTAATTTTCTCCTCTAAAATCATCTCTATCCTAGAAAAGCATGTGTGTGAGTGCTCATGAGTGTAACTTCATCTGACAGCAACAGCGATCCTCCTGACAGTGAAGCAGGTTTAGGAGAAGGAAGCCTTATTCAGGAAGGAACCCTGCTCACGTCCCCTTACACAGCCTTGGCCGTCAAGGAAAGAATGAGCAGACTTCCCCAAGCAGCAACTCCAACCAGCAAGAGACAACCCAGGCTTGGGAATCTGGGTTGCAATTAATGTTTCTTTAACTTACACTCAATTTCTTTTACGGCTTGGATGGATTTTAAACCTTGAAGTTAAAGCTTCATAAATCTTTTTTCCAAACATTTATCAGTAGGATTATCCCAGCTCTGATCCAAAAACCTGGCTGGCTGAGAGAAGAGCTCAGAGGTTTATAAATTCAACTTGATCACTTTGCAGGCTTACCTTCTAAGCAACAGTTTGGGGTGGTTCTTGCTCTCCAGGTTCTTCTCTATAAGGTCAGAGAGGAGCTGTTTGAGGACACCCGTGGCATATTCCATCTCTCCCTGCAGCGCTGTCATGATGAGGGAGGCCACGTTGCCACGGTCACGCATGGAGAAGCTTCGCTGGGCCTCCAGGGTCCGAATAAAGGTCAGGAGGAAGTGCTTCTTGTTCAAGAGCTGCCCAAACAGATTCAGGGCCTTCTCCACATTGGCTTGCACCTGATTCCACAGAAACAGGATCAAACAGGGGAAAAAATGCCTTATGCAGTTGAAGAAAGACGCTGAGAATGCACACTCGAATGGAGCCGATTATTATACCCCCATTTGACAAATTTAACCTACAAATATTTTTCAGCATTTGTGCACCTTGCTTTGAAATTGAGCATTGCTGACTAGGGGGGTTAAATTACCCCCCTCCCCTCTTATTTGAGAGCAATAAACCTTAAAGGGATCACTGCAAAATTAAAAAAGTTAAGGCTGAGGTTCTGCCTGCCACATGCTTTGTTTTAGCAGAATCTCACAGGAAGCCTTTACACCCAAGTGTGGTCTGAGGACTAGCATGGAATTATTTCTGCATGATTTGCTACCCAGAAGCACAGCAGTCTCTTGGCTTACTAAACAGGCAATGAATGCAATAACTACTCTCACACATTTGTAATTTGCTGCCAGACAGGCTAGATATACAGCTATCCTGCTGTACAAAGCTAATTTTACACAGCCGATTGTAATCCAAATGAAAATTTCAAAAGTTCACAGCACTTTAAAATGGATTTTAGAGGAGAGGTTCTTAGGTAGGAAAGCACTACTACTAATCAACAATGTTTTCTTGTTCCATTTTGTCACTAAAAGCTTAAAAGTTTCACTGTTCTAAACCAAGATGATTTTCATTACTGTGTACCTTGAATAAACAACACAGAAGGTCTGAAATATTTGTAATCCACTTTTGCCTAATTTAGAATAACTACCACAGACAGAAGTCCCCCGAAATGAAATTTAATTTTTCCAGCCTTCAATGAAATCCCACACACCTAAAAAAAAACCAAGAACATAGACGGGGAACTGTGTGTGGGCCACTGTGAAAATGGAGTCAAGAACCACTTCCTTACATTACTGTACTGAATGTAGTCCTGGAAATCATACATTCTTCACAGCGGTCAAATATGCTTCCCCTTTAAACAATTCAGGGAACTGTGAAAAGCAAAGGGGCCTTTGTACAGCCCCCAAGCAATCCAATCCCCAAGGCAATCTGATATGAACATCAGCAGTACAAGAGAGAGCTGCATCTTGAAAGGGAATCTGAGAGGCATCCCAAGCACATTCTAAGGACATAGTTCTTTTGCATGCCCTGCTGGTTCCGAGTGTTGGCACCTGCCACTTTTAATTGAACAGGAAGCTATGTTCATGATCAATTGTAAGATCTCCCTAGTTAGTTTTAAATGGGAAAAAAACAGCTGAAGACAGCCTCTTCCTAGCACAAAAATGGGCTGGGGAAATGTCCAAATCTGTCACTCTCCACTGTCCTCTCTCTCTCTCACACACACACACAAACACACACACACACCTAAATACAAAACAAATCTTCAGTTGTTGCCTTGGTGTCTTTCAAGAAATGGCTTAACAAAATGCTTGGCTCAAATGGGCTACATGGGCAGAGTGGCCTCCTTGCATTTGTAATCTAAGGTCTTAGATTTAATCCTCCAGAGAAACTGCAGAAGCTTTAAATTAAGTGTGACACTCCAGGTACACTGATGCATCTTAAACGAGCTAACTGTATGGCTATTTCATAAGTGATGGCCTAACCTCTTAGCTTTTCTAAAAATATGCGAACATACAATTTCTATCTGGCGAGGGAATTAGCTTTACCACTGTGCCAGCATATTTATACAAGTTGATGTAACCTTTTTTAGCACCAAAAAGTAAGCTTTTTCTTCCAATACACATCTCCAACTGACTGGCAAATCTTTAAGATTTTCAGATACTTTTCTCATTGCATTTAGTCTAACTCCATTTCACAACAATACCCATTTTGTGCGTTTACTCAAAGCACTGCCTCACCAAATGAAACTTTATACAGTATACAGTACCTCCATCTCTTTCAGCACTGGGTGGTCTTCTATGCCAGGGAAAAGCACTCTCATTGCATACGTCCGGTAGTCGAGGAATGGAATCCCAGCCCCATCTAAATCATTGGTGAGCTCATGGATATCAGTCTGCAGCTCTGCAAAAGCTACAAGAGAACAGCTATGTGTTACCAAAAACAAAAAGGTAAAAATGAAGATGGATAAAAGCAAACTAAACTACTAATTCCAATTGTTTTCAATAAAATACTGTCTACAGAAAAGTGCCAAACTAGAGTGCTATACTGTAGGTTATGGTCCTAGTTAAGCTCTAAAGTTTAAAGTTGATAAGACACAGAGTAATCTCTAAACCACATATCTTTTTATTTGCTCATCCATTATGAGCATCAAACACTGGTTGTGCATTCAGCAAGTGTCTGCAGTCATTTATGGAAACACAGCAAGGTGCAGTTAATTAAGATGGGGTGAATTCATTATAAGAACGGGAACTAACAAAAAAAAGCAGTTTGTATGATGAGAGAAAAATGAAAATCGAGTGTAGAGGCTAGCTGATAAGGGCCTAATTCAGGCCAATGAAGATAAAGCTGTGAAGTGAAAATCTCGCTTTCCCTCAGGCCAAATCTATCCTTCAGCATAGCTTTCTTTGATAGGGAACAGACTTTTTTATTATTAACATTGCCCACATTTGCCTCTTAAACCCTCTCTCCTCATCTGATACCCAGCTATTACATCTCTAAAGATGAAATGAAGAGATTCCTCTGACATTAAAATCTAATCCCACCTGGTCTTCAATGACAGAAAATATGCTTTAAGATCAGGTCTTTCTTATCTGGACAGTCAATGGAAACTTCTCTTCTGATAGTCTCTTTATGAAATCAGTGGGAGATAACAGATGCTCAGTGGCACCTAGTTCAAATTAATTTAAGTGCTGTCAGCATCCATTGACACAAGAAAAAGAAGGTGGGGTACAGTGATAAACTGCATTTCATCTTCATTTTCAAAGAAACACAAATCACTCATATCTGCAAAACGCTTCTATTAAGTTGTATTTTCAGTAAATAGAAGTATCAAATGCAACAGAATAGAACCAAAAAATAAAGTTGTTTAACTTAAAAATAGAGACATAAGATAATGAATAAAACACAAGAATTGAAAGAATAAACTAATGTATTAAATGACTAGATGTACACTAAATGACTAAACATTTCTGCATTCTGCGTTCTATCGCTGACCCACCAACAACTTTATAACAATGGTATAGTTGTATATGTTTATTTTAATAAGTTTAATTGCATTTGTTTCACTCAAACTGTAGCAAATGTATATAAAACAGAAAACACTCCTCATACCAGACTGGCTTCTAAACACTATACGGTATCAATGAATCTTAAAGTAAAAAAATAATGAAACTGGGAGGATTGATTAACCTGTTAAGATTGTAAAGTGGAGCTTATTCAAATACCTTCTGGTAATACAGAGCTTCTAATTTCTGAATTATTCTCAATATTCTGAATATACAGAGAGTACAGAAAATGAATAGATTTAATGTATATTCATCATTCTCAAAGATATTGATTTAAGGCTTTCTGATTTAAATAAAAAAGATGAAAAGAGAAGACATAAAAAAGTATTTTAATGCCGTCAGAATCTTCCTAAAATTAACAGCTCTCTTGATAAGGTGTCAGTTCTTTTTAATATAGGCAAACCTTGTCTTGAATTGAATGTGCTAATTTTTCCAATGTCTATGCCTACCTGCTTGACCACCCTGCAAAATCTACACTGATGATACAATTAAACCTAGTCCTTGTATCCCCAATCTCTTTCATTCCAAATGAGTTCTTAATGACTTGCCTTAATAAATATTTAATAATTTAAACATTTTAAGATTGATTTCTACTCCAACAAAGTGTCTGTTTTCAAGTTTCTGGTAGATTTTATAGGCGATATAAAATCACGAGCAGTCTCACAGCTTAAAACACAAAAAAACGTAATTACCCAATTAGGTAAGTCATTTATTCAATTACATCGTTAAGAGCTCAGTTTGAATTAAAAACAAGAGACGAGGGACCAGGGTTAGGAAGTCTTGCACTAGCAGGTCAGCTTGGGTATCTTTATACAGCTATTTTTTTTATACATGCTCACAGTGAAAATGAAGCTTGGAAAAAATCTGCCTAATTTTCATTACAGATGTAATGTGTTGCTGTGAGATTATTTGAATCATGGGAAATGGAGATGACATTATTCCCACATTATTCTCATATTCTCAGAATATAAGCCATCAGGCCTTTCAATTATAGCAACCGCTAGCTTTTCCATTGACAAAACCACTTCCAGTATCAGTACACTAGGTAAAAATTAACAACCACAGAATCTGAAACCAGTGAAGAGCACAACACTGGAAGCAATAATGAATGGTTCTATATATTTTCCCCCAGATTGGTCACATAAAATGTTAACAGAAAAAAAAATTCAACAAATAAACAATTCACAAATTAATCATGTCACTAGTTTGCTCCATAACTATAGCTTAGTATCTTGTCTCTTCCCTGCTAGAGCAATTGTTGGTCCGTCTTGTGCACGTACACATTTTGCTTTCTTCCGTTATCAAAATACAACATACTCAGATGGTGCCTTTTTAAGGAAGTATAAAACACTCCACACTCCACATTTTTCCCTTGTTGCCTTGTTGGTATTTAGGGATCTCCTAATCTTTTTTCTGCATTATTTTGCACTTGCTCAATCATATAATCAATGGTTCAATCACAGGAGAGTGGAGGTAAGCAAACGTTTATTCTTTGCTTAATTAAGGTAGTTTACATCTCCTGTTTTCTGTTTCATAAAACAGCCACTACAAAGCTGTAACACCCGCTAGTAGTCCCTCTGTTCTCAGAGACAAAAAGGCAGTAAATCTGCAAAGGCTAAAATTAAGTTGCCCTGCATGCTGACCAAGAGGGTTAATGAAAGATGTAAAGACAAGTATCTAATCAACTATATCATCAGTGCACAATTACCACAGAAAAGTTTTATTAGCAGCCCAGAAGGGTGATCATTAAACTGCTTTATCAAAGAATGCTCTCTAGCACAACGTTCTCCATGTGGGCTGGGGAGCCTTTTCTAGTGAAAGATTCAGCTCACAGCACAGGCCCTGTTGTCTTCAGATCACTAGTTCGAGGTTGTGGCTCACAGCAATGGGATGCCTCAGTTGGCAACACACAGAGTTGGCCAAATTGGAACCACAAGTTGATCTAACAGAGCAAGTGTATTCACAAAGTTGTTCAGGACAAAAGCAAAAAGATGGTTTAAGAATTCTACACATTATGATTTCATTGTCAAGCTCAGAATTGTTTTCTTTTCTCCATATTATGATTTTTGTTTTTGATTGCTTAATATTAGCTTCTGATGTCCTTGGAGTTCTGCCTGTTCAACAATCCCGAAACACAGGTTCAGTCCCAGCCTGTTAAAGTCACGTAAATAATTGCCGACATTTTGAGACATCACAAAGACAAGCTTGTTTTTCATTATTTTTCTTATCTTTAATCTTTGTTAATGAAAAGACTTTCTTGATGTGCTAAAGAAAATGTGAGAAAAGCAAACAGAGTTAAGTACAAAAAATGCTGGCTTGTAATGAAATGAGAATAAAGGGTAAGTTGTAAAGGCACAAAACATTCTGGTTTTTCATGACTCAAGATCCATCCTCCCTTTCCACAAATCCATTCTATGAGATTTCTTTTTTTTGGCGAGACTGAAGCACTGATTGGCAAGGTCATGACCTCTGGACAGCCACATTGAGATAATGGCCAATTACATACTCTCTGCATCGGATGCAAGCAGGCACTCAGCCCAGTTGTCAAAACAAAACAAACTCGCTAACACCCAAGATTCAATAATTTAAGTGACTCAATTTAACTGTCTACAATCTGAAAACATTTTGCAAATATGTTTTGAAAGTAATTTTAATAACACAGCAAAAACTCAGACTTGTCTTTAACCTTCTAGTATTGACCACAACAATATATTTTGCATACTTGTAGCTAGAATACATAAAACAGTAAATAACATTTAAGAAGTGTTGTACAAAAGTGATCACCTAAAATACTCATTATTTAAAAATCTCTTTACAGTCAAATGATCAAATAAATCCAAGAGTAAAAAACACCTATTTACACATAAGTTACACATTAACACTTGTAGGAAAAAAATAGGTGCTTAAAACATTTGTCCAGTGAGCCCATGCAATTTGCACAGGATATGAATTATACGTATATTGTGGTAAAATGTTTTAAGTCTGTGTACTTCTGGACATGAACCCAGCACAGAAACATGTGGAACACCCTGAGTAACTAGGACATAATTACCTTTAAAAACAGACCAGATTTACTAAATGGCTACTCCTTTTATTAGTCAAATAAAAGCCAAAATAACAAAGGGAAGAATCTACAGTAGAGCAAGCATGGACCAGAACCCCTGTGTGCATCTGGATGTCTGTGCACATTGATCAATCTAAAACCTAATTGTAGTTAAAGTCTATAAAAATATCACCAATGATCTAAGCTGCAGAGCCAGTCCAGAGCAGATACAGGATACAACATACTGTAGCTACACAATATCAGTAGCATTGACCAGTGCCACTGTCACAGTCATAGGAGGCACTCAACGCCATCAACATTAGCAGCCATAGACCATGACAGCAAGCTGATGAGCAAGGAAGATATGAAAACAGAAGAAACGAGCCTTAAATGAATCCAGGAGCACCAATCTTGGCTTGACTCTATAACTTTATATATTTTGCTTTTGTTGCTAAAGGAAATTACCTGGAATACATGCTCAAACCCTTTCTTTAGATGGACTATCAATTCCAGATTTCTTACAGAGGTCCAGGAGCTGGACGATCTCTCACCTTCCTTGCATTCCAGTGCTACCCGGGACTCCAGGTTGTCCATCTGCAGCTGCAGACGTTTAAGGGTACGGTCAGCATCGCGGGACTTCCGCTTGTAGGCGATGAGAACAATGATTATGATGAGGAGCAGCAGGCCACCTCCGCCTCCAATCCCGATGATGGCCGGCAGAGTCAAGAGGCTGTCTGAGTAGATCTGCAGTGTCCCCGGAGAGTACTCAAAGCCACCAGCTTTAATCTGTGTCGAAAGGACAAACCACAATTATCATGATTCCTAGCTATGCAAAATTGCAATTATACCTTTTTCAATCGGGTAGAAATTCAGTGAAGTGTTCTACTGAAAAGGTTAAGAAACATTACGCTGATTAGTGTTGGGATGGCTTTTAAAGTGTAAGAAAAAAACTGTAAGATAGCCAGTCAGGTTTTATTTTTTACACATCAAAGAAAGAAATGCATCGATTCTGTTTTTACCGTTTTATCCCAGGGTAAATGCTGTTAGACATGGTAAAAAGGAATTATATCCCTAATATAAAATAATCTACATATCTACAGTATGTGCACACATTGAAAAGACATAATATTCATTCTGGAGCCATAAATTCTACTGGTAAAGCACAAATTTGGTCTGGAGCTAAGAACATTTGCCTTAAGCTTATAAACAATTGTCTTAATAAATACAGGACAAGACAGAGCCTCACAGAGTGAGTAAAATGGCACGTGCACAGGAACATTCATGATAAAGATGGTTCATATCCATTAAATAGAAGGACTACAGCAAAGTGGCAATGCCTTGACACTCTTTGCATAGGCTGTTTGATCTTGGACAAAGTCTGCAGGCCATTGAAGAAAAGAAAGGCAGTTCTCATTTGTATGTTTTTAAAGTATTATTAAATTGCATAGTATATGACAGCTATACAGTGTCAATATAGTGAAAATGTAAGTACACACCCTTAATATATTATTGTTAAACATATTCAGACATATTTGATCTTCACCTAGTTACAGTATCTCCAAGTCTGAACAGTAGCTAAAACTAACCTAATTTGACAAATAAAACAAACGGTCTACTTTCTAATTATTTAAAAAAATATCCAGCATTCAATATAGTTGTGTGAAAGAGTAACTTGTGGCAGTAACCTCTAGCAGTAATCCCTTAAAGCAATCCTCCCTTTCTAAACAGTGGAAATATTCTAGATATTGTCATGTGTCTGGCAACCTTTTTCAATACTGTTCAACAGTCCAAATTAAACGTAAATTTCTAGTCTAGTAATTTCTGATTTCTCTAGATTAAGGACTGATTTGTTAAAAAAAGATCTAAAGTGTGAATTTAGGAGTTATAAAAAACAGAGAACATCTATAGAGCATATGCTGTAGGAGCAAAATGTTGCCTTTTTGATTGATTGTTCATTTGTAGCTCTATGGAGCATTATACATGTGAAGTCCTAGTCTGTAGACCTGCCCTACTTTGGTAAGCCAGGAGTTAGTTAAATCAGAAAGGGGGATTTCTAAGGGCTGCAATTTGGTCAATCTCACAAGGAAACTCATGTGATTCAGAAGTATTCTATAAGTAAGTCCAAATGAAACAACTTTCCCAGAATTTTGCAAGTGGAAACCAAACAGCTGCCCAGGAAACAGAGTAAACACAGGGCTCCCATCCGTTCAAAACAAACAGTCTTCAGTGCTGATTTGCAGCCAGAGAGGAAAGCTCTCTGGGATATTAAACCTTACATGACCACATGCAACACTTCTGCTTATAACGACATGGAGGTCAATTTACAGAGAAAGAGCACACATCTGTGCTTAGTTCTTAGGCTAGCCTCACAGAAACGTTAGCAGATTGGTAATGGAAAACACATTTATATTTTTAACACAATCTGTAGCCACTTTGTTTTTAAATTTCTCCTTACATCTTAATTACCCGCATTGTTAGGAATTGTCAACAACTTATTTTTGAAGCAGCTTTATTCAGATTTTCCAGATTTCATATAGTACTTTATGTAGCACTTACAAAAAGTTTTGCAGTATCAATCTTTTGGCCTCCTAGTCCTTAATTTATCAGAAAATAACTAAATCACTGATTTTCAGAGGTACAGGTGCCCTTTCCAAAAAAGTTACACTAAAACCAACTATGATTTCACAGACAGCTACTGTGTTTCTTGTAAACAATCTACATGGGCATGGGAGATTTTAATGACAAAGTAGGGGACACAGATGTTAAATGAATAACTTTAATAACTAACAAAATACTCTAAAAGCCCAACAAAAAGCAACTTTAATGAGGAGAACTAAATCCCATAAACTTTTGCTTTAAAACACAGACTGAAGCATTAAATGGCATCTATAATACAGTGTAGAAGTTCTTAACTTAAAATGCGAGCAGAAGTAGAAGGATAACCAAAATAATTCCAGGTCCAAATCACTGGTGTCATGGAATCTGACGTTATCTCTTCTACTTAATTTCTATAATGTTTACTCAGGTTCAGCTTGTGTGTTACCTCTTACCTCAAGCACAATTAAATAGAAAACAAAAAGGTTTCTCAGTGATAATGCACATGCAGACTTATTTGGCTTGGATGGGTAGGAGATGAGTTACTGTGTTGTCTGAGGTACTGCTGAACCAAACTGGAATCCTCCTGCTACAGATTAGGATAGTAGACATTTCAGTTTGAAACACAAAGGGTACAAATACTTACAGTCACTTTATGCTGGCCAGTGAGGTTGGGCCACTCACAGAGAAGCTGCGTTTCGGAGAGTGTTAGCACGCAGGGGGTTTCGCCAATAAGAACGGTGTAGTTCAGTCTGGAGTTTCCAGGAGCTGATGGAATCAGGTTCCGTCCCTTTAAAGAAAATCTCAGCTTTTCTATCAAGAACCACAAGAACGTTTTACTAAAACATACAGTTCAACACAGTACAAGATAAAATTCTTGTAAGGAGTTGGGATTGCAAGAGATCCGGTGGACAGCCTCAGGAGAAAAGCCATGTAAGTGAACAGATGAAACATTTGAATGCCTCTGAAATTAAACAGTGAAAATTTGTGATGGGCAGGAGTGTATTATGCTAGAGAGCAAAGATTTAAAGCCACAACATTATCAGTGTAGAAGATGCAGTACCATGTGCATCAAATATAGGGTGCCAAGCTTCATTACAGCTTCAACTATCAATTAAGTTAACTGATCAGAGTCAATTAACACATTCAATATTTTAAAGTTTACAAAGTGCTGATTTAACAAATGCACTTAATTTGACATACAGTATCTACAAAAGGTTCTCAGAGTGGAACAGAAATGAAAAAAAAACATTGTTAAAACAATTACTGGTGCACACAGGATTACTAGCAGAGCACAGAGGAGGCAACAAATGTCTTCTATTTAAGGGGGTTTGCAGGGCTGCTGGTGAGTGCCGTGCCAATCCTTCAATTAATCGAACGCTCCTATAAGTCACTGTGGTGCTTGCAGAATAATAATAATAATAATAATAATTGCTTACACTTATATAGCGCTTTTTCTGGACACTCCACTCAAAGCGCTTTACAGGTAATGGGGACTCCCCTCCACCACCACCAATGTGCAGCATCCACCTGGATGATGCGACGGCAGCCATAGTGCGCCAGAACGCTCACCACACATCAGCTATCAGTGGGGAGGAGAGCAGAGTAATGTAGCCAATTCATAGAAGGGGATTATTAGGAGGCCATGATTTGGTAAGGGCCAATTGGAAATTTGGCCAGGACACCGGGGTTCCACCCCTACTCTTTTCGAGAAGCGCCCTGGGATTTTTAATGACCACAGAGAGTCAGGACCTCGGTTTTACGTCTCATCCGAAGGACGGCGCCTGTTTACAGTATAGTGTCCCCATCACTATACTGGGGCATTAGGACCCACATGGACCACAGGGTGAGCACCCCCTGCTGGCCCCACTAACACCTCTTCCAGCAGCAACCTTAGTTTTTCCCAGGAGGTCTCCCATCCAGGTACTGACCAGGCTCACACCTGCTTAGCTTCAGTGGGTTGCCAGTTGTGAGTTGCAGGGTGATATGGCTGCTGGCCGTATGACAAAAGATGCCAGCCTCCTTAGTTAGGTAAGTCAGAAGAGCCTGTCTGCCCTTTCTCATTCCCCTTGTGATGGCTGCTGGGAGTGGACAAGTGGAAAGTCCAAATGGGGAGCACAAATAAAAAAATATGGCCATGGAAGGCCAAAGAGGTTGAATTGTGTAGACTCTCTACCTTGAGAATAAGAGGAGAGCTTGGCTTGAGTTCCAGGATTCCTGTGGGACTCAGCGGCTCAAAGACAGGGTCGGGATAGTAACTGAACACTGTTTCATTGATGATGAGCACAGATTGGACGTTGTCCATGATGAACCCAATTTCATCTGGCCTGTCTCCACTGTCAGAGAAGCTTTTCTCTGTATCAGCCACAGAAGGAGCAAAGCATACCATTGTGGTGTCATTGTGGACAGTGCAATTCTGAAACAGAGACAAGCACAGAAAACTGACATTTCAATACATACAGTACACCACATCTAGCACTGTATTTTAGTTTCAGTTTAATCTACTGTGTGAAGTTTACGATATATCCAGCAAAATGATGAACCATTTCCAAAATCTAAAATGTTCGATTTTATGTAATGCATTACAATATGACGTATGAAAAATATACTTATATATCTAAACAAACATTTTGGTTTACCAAAGAAAAATCTATAAATCTATTTTTTAGAACCAAATCCAATGTCATAAACTGAAAGAACATTACAAATACATATAAATCTGCTAACAGCCAGGTATAATATTTTACTTCAGGTATAATTCAAGCAAAAGGTTACCCTGTGCTTCTGATACTACACAAGAGAATTGCCATATCTAGTTTATTATCTGTTGACATTTCAAAGGTTAAACTTCCAGAAGGTGATTCAAAGCCTTGTCTAAAATGCAGAGCATAGGTTGACCATCTGGGTCATAGGTGGAGGTGTTAGTACTCACATTGATGGATTCTGCAGAACCATACTTGGCCCTTATCTTGGGTTCTTTGATAGTGGCTAAATTGGTGCCAGAAATGGTCAGCAAAGTTCCACCACTACAGAAAAGATAAAAGATATCGATCAAGGCAATTTGATTAGATCTCTACAAACAGATTTTGATTCTCATATTTACCTTTCTTAAATATGTTTTAGAAAACTCCTCTGTACGAAATAGCTCATTTCTAGCTGTGAACGTAAGGTTCACACCTCTTTTTTTCTTTCAAACCTGTCATGAGTTTATCTCTGTTGAGTACCCCTAAATCTTGGCACTAAACATCATTTCGGTAAATCTTTTCTGATTTGCATAAGCATTTTTGTGTGCTTCCTTTAAAAGTTCCATGGCTCCAATTTAATGTCAATTCTAGGAACTCGTATTTTGATCTAGGAACAAGATTTTTTAAATAAAATTATTTGCAAACACTGCAGCTATCTGCACAGCCTGTGTTCACTTTGTCCAAAACCTTTGCTATACCCTAAAAAAGTTACAGATAGCAGCAATTAGCCTCTTCCATTAAAACTTGAATAAGAGAGAGGAAAGTCAAAGAACTATTATTTTACTTGAGTCTGAGATTTAGCAAAATAAATAGATGAATCATGTTTCAGTTGAAGCAGGCGTATTACAGTGCTTTTAGACACCTGTCATCTTAATCAGAGCACATCATTTACGGTATGCAATCTGTATTCAGTTAGCACTTCATAAAATAAAAAACAGTAACAGTGACAATCATTTTTAACCATATTGAGCGCATAGGTTCATATATGTAAAGTCTTTTTATGTTTGTACATCACTGGAGGCACAGCTGTGGGATTGTGGGTGCACTCAGCAACAAGGTTTTCAACAATCTTGAATATAATGTGAAACACAAGACACGTATACTGTAGATTTACAAACACTGGTCCAATGCTTGGCCAAAGCTGTCAACAATAAGTATAATATAGGGCCAGTTGAAAGAAAAGGCTTTAGTGGAGGAATCAGGACCTTCGTTTTGTTAGGCTGTAACATGAGCATTGGCAAATTTGGTATGCACTGAACCACGGTTTCACTCATCCAGCTGGAACAGCGATCTGTGCTCTGAGACACTTGGGATGACCATCCAGCTTCATTAATAGCCTACATCATCTGGCCCTGAAAATGCCAAACAACCGCCTAAATCAGCAGGGAATGCACAGCTGATCATCAGCACAGCTCACAAGCGGGAATTACCTTCAGTTCCTATCAGTGTTCGTTGAAAGGTTTTTAAGCTGATTCTGACAGGAAATGCACTGGGACCGAGAACTCTGGCTGCTGGTTTTATCAGCATTAACCAGATGCACATCTACAGGTCTCACAAACTTTGAGAAAAGTTTAATGAAGGAGATTCGGCACTGCATTAGTAAGAAACTCTTTGAGAAAGTATGCTTGCTGTTACACAGTAACATTCTCAAATCACAGTATCCTTTACCTTATTAAAAAAATGAATTTGATATCAGCTGTCATTTTCTTGGTTAACGATTTAGATCCCTGTACCAAAACAAGTGGCAAAGTACAAAACAAGAGACGAGAGGGTTCCTAGTAACAGCTAACGAATGACACAGCCCAGATTTCATCTGGCAATCTCTAACATAGGGCCCAACCAGGATTACAAGCAGATGCCTAAACCATGAGAAAGCCTTTAGCTTGCTTCTCCTAATCTGACACTTTCAAGTTCATCTGACTCCAAGAAAGAAACATTCCTAACATTTTCCACAGCACAGAAACAAAAATATTTAAGTCAGAAATCGTCTAATTATACTGATCATCTGCAGGCACTTAAGGGGTGATCTTTAAGGATCATAACAGTCTTAGAAACTTTCAAGAAAACCTGGAAAGAAAATTAAGTTCTCTAAAGAATGTTTAATTAACACTTGCTCCTCACATACTTAATTGCATATGATGCACATTAAATAATTGAAACAGTATTTTCATTATTTTACTTTGAAGGCTGTTTGTACTCTGCATGCAATGCAATTTATCGCATCATATTATGACATTATCTCCGAGACTAACTAGCTTTATATTGACCTATAGTAAAGGACCAATCTAAAATCACTGGTTTGAAAAGTGTGTTCCTTAGCAATCACATATTTCCAGAAATGGAAATCTTGAGAATCAATTGCTCTAGCCAATTCTGAAAATGTTTATCACTATTCATCTCTGTGGTAAGTATATTGGATGAAACCTTCCACAGTAAATAAGACTGATATATGAAAAAGAAAATAAAAGGTTTAAGCAGTGCGATCTTAGATTTTATTAATACTTTATTGGGCCTTTTGTTCACCCAGCTGGGGTCACTTACCTGGCAATGCTCCACTCCGGATCTATTTTCAGGATTGTCGGGTCCTCTGTGTAATTAAACTTGACCTCTGGGTTCCTCAGTTCCGCCCAGTTGATATCCACCATGACAGGAGTTCCCCCTGAACTTTGACCTGCAGGGGTCACACATACAATCTCTCTGGCGCTCCTCCTGAAAAAGATGGGCATCATTTGTTATTTATCAACCTACAAATACCTTGGCACGACTCTTGCCTCTTAATTATTGCTGAAAAAAAAAACCTACCCAGCCTCGTTATCAAAGTTGAGGTCCTGAATGTGTTCGATGAAATGTATGGAGCAATAAACTAATTAGCAACAGAACAGCTTTTATATTTAAATAAAAGCCTTTTAAAGCAGTAAACACAATGTTGGCTTACAAACATTCTAGGCAAAAGTTCTCTGAATTATAGAATTATAAAACTGAAATGGCAATATTACATTTGTAATTAATATATTTATATAAACATGGATGGAATGCAAAAGATTTTCATAACATTGAAAATTCCACACATGAATTCTGTTTACAATTTCCTTTAATACATTATCCTAGAGTGCACAGACATATACTGTATTCAACATACATACTGAGCATAGAATAAAAAAATATTTATTTTAATTTTAACAGACATTTCTTAAAAGTGCTAATAAACACATTACTGGATTTGGTTTTAGATCAGATATTTGGAATAAAGAAGATAAACAAATGAGGCTTTGGATAGGTTTAAGTCATTTATGTTTTTTAGTGTGGTTTAAGCACACTAAATACCATAAAAATCCTAAACGACGCTATTGGTGTTTTAAATTAGAGCTTCAACATTCAAAACAAAGTTACGGAGGTCAAGATTTCAGACCAAACAGCGATCATTATCATTAGAATTCAATCAATATTTCACTCTCAAAACATTTCTTTGTCTGACACTATAAACTCATTTTAATTGCAGGACAACGGACAGAAAGAAGGGAAGTTAGACTTGAAAATCAGAAGCTGCAAAAAAGGCCTGCAGTGCAAAGATGACTGATTTTGATCTGTCTCTGGTATTAGATTGCCTCGCATACTGTAACTATCTTCATCAAGCCAAACAGCAAAATTCAATTTTTCATTGAGGACAAGTTTTGATGCATTAAAAGCTATCATTTTAATGATGCATGATGTTGTATAAAGACATACTTTGCTTAAAGAAATAAGGGTTACCGTTTTATTTTATTGAAAACCATTATTACCCCAAACACATGCAAGCTAATGCACTTTTCCTTTTTCCCCCACACAGATCTACCCTTAATCTGCTGAAATACCACCACTTATTTGTAAGTATGAAGAACAATTGCTATGAAATTTCAAGCAGGTTTTCACTGAATGCTTCCAAGAAACATCTTTAGAGCTTCTCTTTTTCTAAATGTTTCCATGGGAACCTCTTTCATAACATGTATCTTCAAGCAACAGATTGATTGTACATATTTTGACAAGCCGTTTGTCACAAACACAAAGGGGAAGAAGAGAGAAGCGCTTGGGTTATTTCTTAGGCAAAAATCCTTATAAAACAAAACACAGAGGTCTAAAACTTCTGCTTCACACATTAGCACAGAACAGCGCTTCAGATGAAAAACTAGAAAAGGTTCCCATCCCATTTCCACATTTGAGGCATTCTTTCACACAAACATTATTTTATTTTACATTTTTCCTCTAGTGCTCATAGCAACATTACTTTAAGTGTTGCAGTATGCTGATTGCAAATGTTTAATTTTTTGAGGGGTTGGTGTTGATGGAGATTGAAATTAGAAACCTAAAGAAGCAGCCTAAAATTAAATTTAATCACTATTAAGAATGCATTGAGTTTTAATAATTCAAATTATAAAAATCCAAGGATGACCATTTTTCTGCAGGACAAATTTATTTTCTGGTTCTTTTGCCTCTGGCCTATCTCCACTAGGGGGCGAGAGAGAACTGATATGTCATATGAAAAAAAGGCCACTTCTAATTTTTAAAATAAAAAATAACAATATTTTAAATATTTTTATACATATATAGCTCAATGAAAAGATGTTGAAAATGCTAACAAAGCAAAGATATTTACAAACCTTTAAAATTACATTTTGTAAATTAAAAAAGCAAAAGTAAATTTAGGGTTACTCTTTCTCAGTGTCATTTTTTATTAATCTAATCCCCATTTGTCAAACCTTGAGATGAATCTTCCTGATGAGACATTAGAAGACACCTACCAAGCTTGTTTAATATTTAAAAAATGCAACATGTTTGGTAAGAAAATAGTAAACCCATGTAAAAAAAAAACAGATCCACTCAAAACAGTTGACTCAAAACAGCCAGTTTGCACAGACAATAAAACCTAATCTCTGTATCTGCCATAATCCTCAATGTGTTCAAAATAAGTAACAAAGCTTGTAAATTCAGAGCCTTATCGATTATTTCATGGAATCCTGTCAATAACTAGGACTTCATTGTAAATAAAGGACAGATTACATTTAAAAAAAACTGAGAAATTAATTAGGTTTTAAGACACCACACCTGTCATATCAAGCTTGGAGAATGAAAGTCAACAATAAGGACATCCATCCATTACTGCTTCATTATTCCTTAACACTTTTATCCCCAAGTCACAATTCTGTTTTCCACATCACCCAATAAAAAATGTTCAGGATCTAAGTGATGGTTAATAATGGTCTTGCACGCTGAGCGCAGCACTGTGAAATGCTTTAAACACACACGTAACACATCTTCTCTGCTGTGTGTGTGATTCAAATGTTCCCCAATGTTACCTCTATAACACTACAGCTGGCAGCACAGAATAGATAGTATTTTGTTTTAACCTCACTGTTCAGGTCCTTATCCCAGAGCGGGATTAATTAGATGAACTCACTGTGCAGCTCTAGTTTTCCCAAGTCCAGTTCTGTGGTGTGGAAAAGGCATACCATAACTGTTATTACACATTTCAATAACATTTTAAACTGTGTACAGAACAGGACAACACCCTCACCTCTCAAACTTGCACGGATGGAGCCCAATGTTAACTGAGACTGCGCTGCCAGCATTTAGGTGATTCCCTTCAATAGTTATCTGCGTTCCTCCAGAGACTGGACCTCTTGATGGATTCACTTTGGTAAAATAGGGGGTCTAGGGGAAAGCAAAAAAACAATTATTCAAATGCAATGTAAACTGACTTGTGAGGCACTACCATGCGAAACAGTACAGTTGATTTTAAAGTGTTAAATTAAGTTCAGGAGCCCCTTTATTCTGTATTCCTCGCTGGTCTACAAGCACTGCACTTGGCTAAAATTAACAGGGCTTACTGATGCTTTAATTCAAAGGACTGTCTCAAATTGTACTAAGAGGCAGGTAGTTAGACAATCAGAAAAAAACACAAAGGGCCCTAACGTAAAATATGACAAAAGAACGAAGATACAGAAATGCAAATGTTCTCAGTTGTAATCAAAAACAAATGCCTACAGTTGAGCACTTGGACCTCTTAAAGGCAAAATTGCCTTCAGTCACTTCTCAGCTCTTCCTTAGAAATGGATGCCAAAGGTAATATGGTGGAATTCACAGGAAACCAGGACAGACATTTAAGATGAGCAGTTTTCAACCCAGAATCTCAGAAAATCTGAGAACAGCATTATTGTTAATCTACGCAGGATTCCACCTAGCCCTACCATGACTACAGCGTCAGTATTTTTCTTTAAAAGAACCAAATTCTGTCCTTTCTTGTTAAATTCGTGATGTATGACTGAAGCTGCAAAGAATAAAGGGAAGAGCAGAGGGATGGCATTGGAACCCATAATTTCGAACAGCCACACGAACTGAGCAACCTTATAACACTCACCACAAAGGTGAAGGATTTAGGCGAGGTGGCTCTGTAATCTGAGCTGCAATCCCTCACACACACTTCAACGTGGGCCTCCTGAACCCTGTAGCCAGTGGCGTCAGAAATCTGGCACACAATCCTGTGAAAGGGGGAAAAAAGGCTTCAGTTAATACAGCAAACAAGCATTGAGGAGTCAAACATGCTGATGAAAATGAATGCCAAGCATGTAGACACCACCCCACACACACTCCGTCTTCATCTCTGTGGCTCTTATGTGTAATAATTTGTTATGGATACGTTTATTTTACTGAATAACTCCACTTAGCAAGGCTTCCCTTACCTGGTAAACAGGACCCCAATGTGTTCTGCCTTCCATTCAAAGTAAACTGTCAAACTGACCCCTGAATTTAATAATTTGCTTAATTTGGGATTTTCACTGGATTCAGGTCTTAAAAACCTAGATGTCTCCAGCTAACTGTGAACTTATACTAGTACTGTGAAAGCTGCAATTTTTTTTTAGAAAATGATATAAAAGGTCTAATTTAGTAGGCGATTAGTTCCAGTAACTGTCCAATTAGGCAACTGAAAGCTTAACTGGAACAAAAAAAAGTTTCTGGGGTTTTTAAAGGACTGGGGGGGTAGGGCTTTCACTGAGTAACTTCCAGGCTCTAAAATCAATGAAAGCCTGATCGCTAATGTGAGACTAGTGGTGAATTCAAAGTAAAAGAGTCAATGAAAAATCTTCTTCCAAACAGTATTCCTCAGCATAAGCTGATAGGGGGCGAAAAAATGGTGCTTGTTTTTAACCTTATGTTACGCTGGACAGAACATGCTGGATGGCTAATTAGACTGTCCTGACAGTGAATAAATGTCTGAAGTGGGTTTTTAATTAGATTTGCTTGACTTCTTTTCATCCTGAAATGACTTGCTCCTCCTGTTGCTGCAAGTTATTAATTCTCTCCTTTGTCCACCCTACTGGATGTTGCACAGATGAAAATGAGCTTCAAATGACTGAGGTTTTCCCAGGTTTGAGAACTGTTATCAATTTTCAATTCACTAAGCAAATAAGGTTAATTAAAATTCTAAAAGTGGTTTAAAGAGGGAGAGAGAACTTCATATACAAAGCAGTAGGTGTCTTGTAAAAGGACATGAAGCACATCATTTAATCTACTGGAATTAGAGACATACTGATTTCAAATAAATGAAGCAAACGCTATATATATATACACACACTGATGCATAGATTTCAAAATGCCAAAATTCTTTTATGCTATGTAGAAAATACTCGGTAGCATCTACAGAAACATCTAATTAAAATGACAAATGTAATTGCAGTCACTAATGCTGTGCAATATTACTTCTAATTTGACTGACACATTCTGTGGTGAAAGCTGTAGGAAGCATTCAGCAAAGCTTAATTAGGGGATGGAAGAGCAGGTTAAACGTGGGCAAAATATCCTTCAGTTATTCAGCCATTCAGCTGTGGAATCAAATCCCTAAGTAGAACAGCAAGCTATGGGTATATTAATATTTAAAAAGAACTTTTTGTGAAATGGGTAAAAAATAAGATAATGTACCTATAAGCATAACACAGTAGTTTCGATACACCTTAAACCTATCTTTATGAATTACCTCACTCCCCAGTTATTTCCACTGTCATTTCATTCATTTTTGAGAGTGGGGGTGAAAATGAAAAGGGCTCACACCCCTTTCAGGTCGTGACGTGTTGACCACTCATTTAAAAGGGGAAGAGGAAGGTGGAAGGCAGAGGATGGAAAAAGAAGAAACAGACAGGCAGTGGATCACCTCTGGGGGGAAAAAAAAGGCCATCAATGACAGACGGAAAAGAACCCAGCAAGAGAGGTACAGATAAGGACTCTAGTCAGAGATATCTGACCTTGAAGACAAAGCCAATGAGACTAGGGATGAACCACCACTGTGTGCACAAGATCTGTGATGCTGAGGAAACAGGAAGCAGATGCCAAGATTTGATGTATTTCATGGCAGTATGAGACCATCATTTGATGATCCAGACTGTTTTCTGACAGAGGTTACACTGACAGTGACTGAAGTGATGAACTTGTACAGCTGAAGAACTGTTACGGTAATTTAGATCTATTTATTAGCGTTTTGGGAAAAGTAATGAAAGGCAACGATGTGCCTGGCAGTTCACATGTTGGTCCTTAATCAATGTAAACCTCCTTTTCCTGCGAAACTGGACAAAGCTGACAATGCAAAGAAGAGAAAAACCAGTACATACTGTACAGAGCTCTTCCAAGTCAACGTTTTAGATCCCTACTGAAATACGGATCGCTATAATCCAACAAACATTTCGCTTTGTTCTAATTTATTTTGTGATAATATGTTTTCTTACTCAAAATACTGAAGAGCGTGTACAGAGGAGAAACAAGATGATACATTGACACAAGTTATTTTTAAAATACCGGCTGCTGTCAAGGTATGCCTTTGATTCAGAACAACAGAGTAATAACTTACTGCTCAGCGCTGATGTACTCTTCCTCAATGGGGTGACATATGACCTTCCCCACTCTTACTCCTGATTGGATATCTCGGAACTGAAGCCCCAGGTTCTCACCAATGATAGTCAGCCGGGTTCCACCTTGCCTGGGGCCGGTTTCGGGTAACAGCTGCAGAGGAAAGGAATAACGCAGGCAGGTTAGGAGTGTGCTGGCAATGAAAACGAAAGAGGATTGAATACAGCTTTGTCAGAATACCTGAAAAGCCACAAATCAGGATGCCTTTTGGCCCATCAGATTCTTGATTCCATTTCTCTGTAGCCCTATAGCCAATACTTGCTGTAAGGGAATAAACCCACCCAAATAAGAAATCCTCTGAAATCCATTAGCTCAGAAACGGGAGTTAGAGTAGCCAATCATACAGTATGTACTACCCTGCATACACTTAGAAGATGGGCAAAAAAGTGGCATCTGGTGAAAATCCATGTGAACACAAGGAGAACAATGAAACTTCACAAGAACTGGAGCTCCAAGCTGGAATTGAACCCAGAATGCCTAAATCCCATGCCAAAGATAACATTTAAGATCTAATACACAGACAGGTTTCCCTATTATTGGCATATTGAAGCATAATACTTCCTCTGTATGCCTGCACTTACACAACTTTTTACTGTATATGGTCAGACATAACTAAATTCATATCTGTTTTCACAGTTTTTAAATAAAAAAACAAACAGTTCTGGTAAATAAAACCGCAGATTTAGACAGCTTCAGTATACAACAGTATACTGTGTTACCTTGCTGTGAAAGTTAGCACAGCAGCACTGAGATACAGAAGTTCAGAAAGGTTTTTTGTTTTCCCCACATAGAATTCTATCCTCAGCAACAATCTCCCAAACAAGTGAAATATATTTACCTATAAACAAAGGTGGTTTGGTCTGCTAAGCATGTATACTTCCATAAAAAAATAATCCACATCATAACTAAAGATATTAAAACTAAATTAGGTTATTAGATGGAAAAGAAAAAAGGCATGGGGCTTACAAAACTAGACAAAATGCAAAGTTCCACACCCAAACACGAATTTTACTGAATTCACACAAGAATGTTGCGAAGTACAATCAGCATTCAAACAAAAGAAAGCATTTGTGCCTAATGATAAAACGGTAATGTACAATATGCAACACTGAAGGTGCTGCATGTACTATTTAGCCCATTCAGCTACCAAAAGCTCTGCTGCCTAAGGCATTCTAGGCCTTCACCACTTGGAGAGAGAGTTATGTGAGATGGCAGAAAGCAACTCTGAAGCATAACTTTCACTACAGTTATCCAGAAAATGTAAGTTCTTTAATACTTTTTTTAAAATAATAGTGTCACTTCATTCATTTTAACACTGTCACTCAGTACTGGTAATGGTATGTACAATAAGTCTGTTTTCCCGAAAATATTCTGACCTCTTATTACTCACCGCACGTGCAGTGCTTTTCGTACGCTTTGGAAAAACTCAGCAATACACAAATCTAAGCCTGTCTGGTAAAAGCTGAACTATTTAGACATCACAAGTCAGGGCCTGGCAATGTCAATAGCTGACTTTAACCACGATTCTCCAAAGTGGTAGCACAAGATGGGCTCAGCACCGCCAGGGGCAAGGCTGGGATTAATCAACCAAGTCGATCTCTTGGGGAGGAAAAAGAGGCCAGCAGCTTTCCAGGCGCCTACGGGCGGCACGCCTCTCTTCCACTTGATGCTGAACCTCTTGTGCTCCACAACGGAGCTTGCAGCACGTCAAAAGATGACTCAATGGGAGGGCAGGTCAGAGGAGCCCCGTCTGCACTTCCTCATTCTCCCTGTGGGAGGGTACAGGGGCTGTTGCTGGGAGCCACAACTGGCAACCATTAGAAAAATCAACAAAGAACTCAAAAATTAAAAGTTAAAAAAAACAATTTTTAGAAATACCAATTATTTAGCACGTTCATTACTACCAGTATGTCAAAAGGTTTTCCACTTAAATAATTTAAAGGAAAATGCACTTCCACCATGGGCTCCAAAGTGGGGCCTGACAAACCCCAATCCGGTTATTATTTAAACTGTTTTAAAAATTGGCAAGATTTCTGCCCTAAATGATAACATAACTACTTAATAGTACACTTCAGTACAACGGAATTGTTCCAGATCTTTAGAGACTGGTGATTTAACAGTGACTTACACTGCTCCTGGGGCACTCCAGTACTTGGGTTTGAGTTCTCCGCACTACAGAACATACAGTATAGATGATATTACAACACTGATTTCAATAACTACAGCACAATAATGCTCAAAAAGAAACATCACTAACTGAGATTCTGAGATTTAGAATCCTTTATAATGAGGGATGGATTCCTTTAGACTCAACAATGAAATAAACCAGAGGACACAAGTGGAACTAAAAGGAAGTGCATTTAAAGCAGATTTATGGGAACTTCCTTACATGAAGGACTTATGGGGGTGTGAGCTACTTTGTTGAGTCTTTTATAATAATTCCTTACACTTTTAGAGCGCTTTTCTGTACACTCCACTCAAAGTGCTTTACAGGTAATGGGGAGTCCCCTCCACCACCACCAGTGTGCAGCCCCACCTGGATGATGCGACGGCAGCCAAAGTGCGCCAGAACACTCACCACACAACAGATTGGCAAAGGCCAATGGGAAACTTGGCCAGGACGCCTGACTACACCCCTCCTTTTTTTTTTTTGAGAAGCATCCTGGGATTTTTAATGACCACAGAGAGTCAGGACTTCGATTTTACTGGAGCGCTGCGCCTTTTTACTGTATAGCGTCCCCGTCACTATAATGGGGCATTAGTACCCACACAGACCGCGGGGTGAGCGCCCCCTGCTGGCCCCACTAACACCATGTCCAGCAGCAGCCTTAGTTTTTCCTAGGAGGTCTCCCATCCTGGTACTGAGCAGGCTCACACCTGCTGATCTTCAGTGGGCTGCCAGTTTTTGAGCTGCAGAGTGATATGGCTGCTTTGGCTGCTTTCATATACTAAATAGCCAAATAGAATCTAGCAACCAAACACACTAGATTGGCTTCCTTTTGTTTTTAACCTTGTGCTTTCTGAAAACACCGTTTGGTAATTGGCGTTTGTTCCAGCAGATGCCCAGCTGTATCAATTTGTACTTTCCAGGTTTACAACGTAAATATGAATTTGCTCTCAATTGACTTACCTGGCTTAAAAACAACTTGTTTAATAAGGCCTATGCATTATGGAAGGAGGTTTAAAAACATTTTTAGATTAGCAAAAGGCCTGGGTTTTTCAAACAAGTGTCAACGTAGCAATTAGACACCAAGTTAATTAAACATATTTTTCTCTTCAATTCAGTTATTGAATTCTTATGAACAGCATACAAAATATGCAGGGATAACAATCACAATAAAGCAAACATCATAAAAAAGGAGACATGCACTAGGTTGAATCTAAACCTGGCTCCTCTTTTTATTACACTCCAAATCCAATAGCCCTAATTTTAATAAAGAAAAATTACCTGACTTCGGAGAAAGGGAAACCTTATAGACCGTCTGCGAAAGCACCCATTCCTTAATTTAAACTTATTACCCCTGCTTCGGTATTACGTCTTTTCAATCGTGAACCGTGTGGCAGCAGGATAATGTGATTTATTTAGTGGAATTATTTCTAATAAAGAGGACAGGTGTGGCATGACAAAACAAATATTGTGACTGATGTGCAGCACGAAGCGGACCTCGTAATAACAATAATGATATAATTATAGGCAATTTCATAGCAAGGCTATTTGTTTTCATCTGCCTTGAAGCATCTACACATAAGGCCCAGCTGCAATCCATGACAGAGCTTTCAAAAACCATCTGATGTCACCGAATTATCATGTTTCATATCATTGTAATGACCAGGAATACAATTAATACTCCATAAGAGATACAGCAGATCCACTTAATCATAAGACTCTTCGATAATACTGTATGCAAAGACAGAGAGGAGATCATATGATGAATTAGTGTTTTCTGAAACATTTTCCCTGACACCTACTGTAGATGGATAAGATTACCACTGTGTTCCACTGTGTATCTTTAAACTTTTTCTTCATTAAATTTGCTTTGTATGGTTCTTAGTGCCAAAGGTTTTTATTTTATTGCAAGTTCGTATTTTGAGGTCCAGCATAAAATACATGATGAACCCCATCCGAAAATATCAGACCTGAATTATTCTCTGAAAAAGACTGCTCATTCTGCATTTTGCTGTGTAATGTTTGCCATTTTTTACAATAAAACACAAAACAAGGATCTTTGAGGTTATTTCTCAATATTAGCTATTAATCATACTGGAAAGGAGTCCTGTCAAAGACCAATAACTAAATTTCTTTAGTACTACTGCAGATTTGGCCTTGCAAAATCAAGACACAATGGCAAATATTCTGGAATAATAAAAAATAATGTTTAGCATTAACCTTGAGGAGCTATTCAGAGGCTAGAGGAGCTATCTAAAGGCTTTTTTAGTACTAGAGGTACTAGTACTAGAGGTTTCAGAGGGGAGATGCCTGATGCACCATTTGTCCGTATTTTATTCGGGAATTGTAATCATTTGATCTACATGTAAATAGGTATAAGGTACACAAAGACTCATAATATGGTCAGTATGTAACCTTTTGGGAACTATACAAAAATATTCACAGTATCTTTATAAAACTAAACTGAGAGTGATAATTTATTTCATTCTTTTTTTTGTGAAATCTTTTAATGATATTATTTCCCAGAGGATAAAGTATAAAACTTGTACTTATTACTCACCTTTCTCACAGTTCCTTGCATTTTCCAGTACAACTCTATTGCCTGGTAGAACCAATAGCGTTTTGAATGTTTATAATACAAATTTTAGATATTGTTTATTATCACACTTGCTTATCGCACAACAATCTGATAGCATCTCACTTGATGTAAATCATGCCTATTCTTCAGATTCTTATCAGCTGCTAATGGAACAAGCATGAGTGAGAAAACAATGTCACACTGCTACATTAGTACTCATAACTATAGATTATCAGGATAAAAATATATATGTCCTCAGGGTTTCGATTAAATTACAGTTAAGTAAATCCTAGCCTTTTTTCTGCATGGTGTACTAATACATTTCAAACATGCATTTAATTAAAATAATTATATCACTTGAGAATGAAATATGGCTCATTGGATTTTATGGAATAATTCCCACTGAAAAGTGATAGAAATTCTACGTGAAAAATGAGATGGATATATTTCAAACACAGTGGTAATGAATTGATCTAAGGATCTCATCTAGCTGTTACTTGAGAAAAGCTGTGGAACTGGCTTTGATAATGTAGAGTGGTAGGATTTTCTATATTCACATCCCTTTTGTGTAAAGAAATAATTTGTTCTCAGTTTTAAAGGCACATCCTCATAGTTCCACCTGTGCCCTCTGGTTCATGCTTCACTGATAACTCTGAGGAAGCTGCCGGAGTTGTCTTTGTCTTGAAAGATTTTCAGGGTCCTCATCAGTGTTCTGTGTGGACTTAAAATGGTCTCCTTGTGTGTGTTATCACCAGGTGCTTCGGTGTCTTATCCCATCCCAATGTAAAACTTGGGTTTGACAGTAGAGAAAAATAGAACTAGATGAGCTAAACTGGCCAAATAGCCCCTTCTTGTTTGTGGTAAATGTATTTTGAATGGATTACAGAATGTCTGTCATAGTAGTTGGGCAATATTCTGCATGACAATGTTACTATCAAGGAAGAAAAAACATGACATGACTATTGTTCAGTATAATTCTTACATGACTGTTGATGGGTATTCCCTTTGCAGATATGCAGTACAATAATTGTGAAGTTGTTTCTCAGAAGTCTTCCTTCATGAGTTAAAATTCTAGTTTAAGCGTACACATTTATTCCTTGAGCTAAAACCTTAAATATACAACTCTTTCAAATAATTGCTTGCTTGGTGCTGTGGTCTAACATATGATTATACATAACACAACATAGTATCTTCAAGCCATGTTGAAAAAATACTCCTAACTCATTTCTGATACTGCACTGAAAACAGACTGCCTAATTTTAGTTGATTACACATTTAAAAACAGATAAAATATAGGAACCAATAATAAAGAGCTCCACTGTTCCCAAAGGAGCAACATAAGAACTTCATTGAAGTTAGAGCCTGGAATAATTAAAACATAAATCCAACCCTTCTTTCATCTTCTAGCTGATATGTTAGACTAATCATCTGAAAACTCCAGATTCAAAGAAACTACTACATTTAAATCTACAAAAGCTAATTCCTTCTAATTGCATATTTTTACTGATGTTCAGCCAGAAACAAAGCTTTTTATTTTCATATGAATAACAGCTTAAGGATAACAGTTGAAAAACAAAAGGGATTGTAGTGTTTAAGCTGACTGGAGCAAAGGGTTATAAAAAAGGCAAATAATATAGAAGAGAGATTAGAGTTTTAGTTGGCAAACCCACCTCAAAGTTTACAAAAAATATTTTAACGCAGAACATATATGGACTAATGCATTCTAGAGGTTCGTAACAAATTCCAAATAAAAGACATGCAAAAAAAAAGACTTGGTCTCATAGAGGCTCATCAACCTTGATAGAGCATTCCACTGTCTAGACACAGACCCCATCCTCTCCCTAAATGAAGGAAGGAAAGACCTAGGAATGGTTTGCAGTAGTTTCATTTGTGGGCTTTAAGGGTGATATACAGAATGTAATTAGAATACATAGAGACTGAGTGTACATGCACTCAGAGTTACATCTTTCTGAACTAAATACATTTTCAGAAAACTTTCTTCTGATGGTTGATTTCCAAAAATTTAACACAAATTGGGTCACAAAAAAGATGATTGCATTTTGTCAATATTTAATAAGGAGGAAAGCCTGAATAATTGGATGGCTGTTTTCAAATTTATAAAAGCTGACACCAAAAGCTTCCTTTGAAGAGGTAGTGTGCATGCATGTGTGGGTGTGTTTGTGTGTGTCTGTACAGTTCAGTTTACTGCTTGATGGTAAAAACATAGCTAAACAAGACTTATGGGACTGGGAACTGGCAGCAAAATCGTTTGACTTTCACCAAGAGCAATGCCAGCGATAGCAAACTGGACCTTAATTGGTTTCAGTGGGGTCATTTTAAATGTAACTCTACATCCCCACAGAAAAAAAGACGTATAAGAGAAACTTTTAATGATGGCACATTTCTTCATTTTACATTTGGATTAGAATTTGATATAAAGTGCAGGACATGAGCATATATATATATATTTAAAGAAACTCTTCTGGAAAGCACCTATCTTTCTCTAAAGGATGGTAAGCAGAGATATTAACATTATAGATAAACTCTGTTCATATGCACCTTAGATTGATCTGTCAAAACATATGAGGAGTAATACTATCCTGAGCCATAACAAATCTGGCTGTGCAAGCTGTACAGAAACACACTGCAAGTTTCCCAATTAGAAGGTATCTGCCAAGTACAGTACACATAGCTTCTACTAAAAAATTAATATAAAACAATATATGTGTATATAATAGAATACAGGGCTGTTGTATAAAAAGTTTATAAATTGGGAAATGTTTGGATGCAGAAAATGTAACAAAGATCCACTTTAGACTCAAAATGCATACTGAAGTTCCCTTCTGCTTATTGTAAAATCAGAAGGGTACCTACTAAGCAATTAATAAAATGAAGTCTATTGCCAGTGGTATTTTTTCAAGGATCAGAAAGTTGGTGGGAAATACATTTAAATCATATACATATTTCATGACAAATGAACAGGAATGGTTTTCAATTAGAAAAACACTTTATAGATGACTGAAATCTCTTCAAAAAAGCGTACATGTGGTACAGAAGAATAATGAGAAAGTAGCTCTTTTCAGAAGTCTTGGGGTCTCCACAGTTGTAGGCAAAATAAGAACCAGAAAATCTGAGCTAAATACTCTAGATGAAGCTAAATTACTGGATAATCCTTCTTTAATGTACTAGTCTCAGTGCCTGCCATGACAGAAAATGTAGTATTAATAAATGGGAAACCTTATTCAATGAAATTTATAAATACTCCCAGAAAGAAAGAATAACATTCAATTTAGCAGGAAGGATTGGAAGGCTATAGGACATTATATTTAAATCCTTTTAATATCTGAGCAAAACCTGATGGAATTCTAACACACACACTTAAAAGCTACTAAAGATGGTTATTTTAAATTGTCAAGTGTCAGTGTGTGGCCACATTCATTGCTTCTCTTTCTGTACTATTATAAGCACTTATTGCATGGTGAAAATGCAATTTTCTAGCTACACTTTTCCCACAGTAAAACACTTGTATTAGTGCCAGGAATTGGAAAATATTTAACTGTTGCATACTTTTCTTTGCCTCAGATTAGGTGTCCAGTCAAATCACCACACATTTTGTACTAATTGTTGCTATGCTAAAATATGGGTGCATATTTCAACCTTAATAGGAAAGATCTTGTTTAACTGGAGTGACAAGAGGAACACCTTGAAACTTGGGATTTGACTTACAACTGAATAAGGTAATTCAACTGTCTATTAAGCAGGTCCATGAGTACTATTTGGTTGGAACAAAAGTGGAACCTGCTCAGTCCGAATTCCAGAAGGTCCTCCTAGATTTTTTCCCCAACATACGACTATTATTTAGTCTTTCCATCCTGTGTCAAATGAAACAATTTTATTAAATTTAAGTAATCCTCCTAAACACACCAGGCTTTAATGTTCATTAAACAAGATTAGAAGCAAACTGGGTGGTCTTGGGGGTTTAGAAAAGTCCAACAAATTTGTTCTAACTTTTTTGTAATCAAATACTGAAGTAATTTAAGAGTGTGACACATCAGTATGCATAGCAAAGTTTCAAGAGGGACAAGCAATGCTGGGCTGAAGCCAAGAGAAGTCCCCAATGTTCATCACGGAGCTCAACAGATGGCCGTTATTTTCTGTTGTGGCACCTCAGTGACTGGCACAAAACTGCCAACCTGGTGGCAGAACACATTACATAGCATCACCTGTCCCAAAGAACCCCCACCTCCGCCCCCTAGCCTGTTCTCTGGTCTCCATGGTGCCTCCTCTTCCCCAAATTACCTTGGTGATTTTGGGATGGGTGCACCTGCTGTTCCCAGCGCTGGCGTGCATCCAACTGCTTTCCTGGGCCGGGCAGTGTTGCCGAAGGGAGCACTTCTTCTCCTGAGCACACCAGCCACACTCGAAGCGCGGGTCGGCCTTCAGACAAAGGCCACAGCTCTCGCGGAGGGCCGAGCACTTGTACAAGTGAGCTGGAAACAGGAGACAGAGGTGAGGGGAAGAGTAAAGCTCTCTCTTCCGAGAAAACCTTCAAGCTCCATTCATTTCAACATACAACACTTTGACAAAATATGTGTGAAACAGAGTGATTGAAGAGTCATTCTCCACAGCAAGGTGTGCTCCATTCCAAAAAGTGATCCTAGGAAAGAGAGTATGCTCTTACACAAGAGAACTGAAAAAAATAAACAGTGAAAAGATGCCAGAAAAGGTGTTCTATCTTTATAAACATACAGGGCAGCCAAGATAATCAGATAATCAGAATAAATGCAAGCCAAACATGGACAAAATACCAGGATTTTCCCTGTTCAACCTTCATCAACAGTTGTATTGAAATTTTAAGTTTTCAAAAAACACCCTCACTTGTTAATTCTGAGTTCACCATGCACCGATGATCAATAGCCCTCTATGAAGTCCTTAATGTTCTTAAAATGTGCACTAACAAATCCCAGAAAATGCCACATTACTCTAATCTTGCGCACTGGGACAGGTAAATAATCTCAAACTCGGATCTAACTTGACCCTCAAATGCAACTTTAAAACAAGTGAAACGCAGAAATAAATTGGATAGAAAATTAAAAATGCTACAGAGTCTCTCGTCTTTAAAAGAGCCAGATGGGTTTTAACATAATAAAGAGAACTCAGACTTTCCATCTAATCCACCAAGCTTGTTTGGACCATGGTAAATCAGCAGCATCATTTTTAATAGGGGCCGCAGGACTTCAGAGGAGACGTGTCTTCATCCCACAAAGTCTATAACTAATCTGATTTGTCACGGCTAAGCTTAAAAGTAACCCCCGTGCTAATTAAACAGAACTAAATTAATGATTTAATTACATTAACATTTCCCGTTACACGAGGGTACGTCTTCCATGAGCACGGGCGGATAATTCATGGAGTCGTGCCTGGGAGTCCCCTGGGTCCCGTTTCAGACACTTTCCACGGAAAAGTCATGAGTTATCATCATCAGTGCTTCTGGCCTGAAAGACACCCTGACAGCCATTAGGCCAGGCTTTCGTTAACAACGGAAGGTGGCAAGTCAGACAGCTGGGTACAGAAAAAGAAGGCTGCACTGCCACCAGTTCCTATGCTACAAGGGCAAACATTAATGCCTCACATACTACTGCGTTAGGGCAAAGCGCATTTCATTTGAAGCTGCTAGAGGAAGAAAGCATGAGCCTTTTCCCTACAGCTAGGAGAAGCACCTTCAATGAAGAATGAAATCTTTGAAGTAAAGCATCCATGGCCTGGAACATCTTTAGACCACAGACCCAGATTGTTACAGAAAAACACAAGGTCGACTCCACATAAGAAAAAATGTTTTTCAATGATACGGTATATGGCTTATTCCCTCCCCCCCACTCACTGTATTAAACTACTAACTATACTACTAATTTTCATTCAAGTGACTGATATTTGTTCCCCACCCCCAATTCTGTCCATTAAAGCTCATATATAAAGCCTTAGGTTAACCTACTGATGTCAACCAGTCTCAAGGATGCTGTTAGCAATTAACTTGACTAACGTGGTTCTCTGTGTTGTGTGGAACATTTTCTCTCACCTTTTAAGGCACAGTGGTAGTCAAGGGCAACCTTTCTGGTATTGTACTGTGCTGGATTATTGAATACGCCATTGCAGTGATGATATCAATCCAAACATTACAATCCTCCCCGATGTAAAGGTCATGAACATGTTCCAAATGAATGGTTTTGTGCCAGAGCTTGCTGGTCATTACAACGATGCTTTTTATTGGAGCAGTAAAACAAAAGCAATTTGGCCTGTCATTTTACATTGTATTCTCACTTTCACATAAAACAGTCACATTTCCATGACAAACCACAAATGCTAGATTTCTAAACATACAGATGTATCTCATAAGAGAGATTAAGAAAACGGAAGAATCCAGTCTATCTGGATTTCTCAGATCACTGTGTCCACCTGTCACCTGTAATTTCTGACAGAACCCTTTCAAAAACCTTCATGTCTGCATTGCCTCCAGGACCAGTTTAATTCAAGAATTTTACTTTTGTTACCTTGAATATTCTGGGGATTGTCGATAACAAAGTTTCCATTCCACACCACAGAGAGGTCGACAGGAAGATCACTGATGTCATTTCCTTCATAGACATACTGTAAGACAAAGTCAATTGATTACAATTACATAGCATTCAGGTTTTCACAACACAAAACGTCAGAATTTACAAAATGTAAATATATGCTGTACAGAATATCAGCAATTGCTTTTTAATCACCACTTGCTCAGCTCAGTTTAACATTCAAACCATTGCAGTGGCAAGGGAAATATTAAGTATAAAAGAATACTGAATGCAAAACCAAACAAGATCTTCTTGATTCTTTAGCACACCAAGCCTGTAGTACAAGTGGTAGCACTTCAGACGACAGTCAGAGGAGTTAATCAGCTCCCCCTGACAAATGGAAAGTTGAGGAAACCCTCAAAAAGGCTGAACGTGCTTCATCTTGGGTCATGCTCTACGGAGACTCTACCCACAGGTGGCTGATGGTACAGTTCCCATTCAAAATCTTTTTGCGGAAGTGCAGCAGATCCACCCGAGTTCCACTAGAGGGACATTTACAAGAGACTCTTTTGTGAAACTGATTCCCAGTTTCACTAACGAAAGAAAAACGAGAAAATATGTACAGTAGCTAACCTGCTAAGACAGTCCGTTTCTTTTAGCCTTGATGACACTGAAGAGAACAGTTCTTAAAACACACTGCAGCCATCACTCTGCAATCCAATGTATTGCAATGTCATGACCGATCTTCCTGTAAGTGGAGACTAATACCCACGGCACCCATTAAAAGCCCATGCTTCGTAGCAGCAATCGTTAATAAAATTCATCTATAAACCATGATTAAACGGCTCAGTTTCACAGCATTAACAGGCAGAGCTGAGCTTATTTTTTCTAAAGCACTGAGAGAACACTATTTAAAGCCTATCAAATAGATCTCACTTACTATGAAGCACTCTGTTACAGCAATGTCGTTGATTGAACCCTGGCCCGATTAAGGATGTACTACTGGTACTACCATCAACTACTTAACGATCTTCTTGTTAACATCTGAACTATACTTTAGTCCAAGTTGTGTTTGAAAGCTCTTTATCTGCACTTCATGTGTTCCTGTTTCCTACTGTATATTACCCAAAGCTTTAATCATTCTTACTTTAATGCATGAAATATCTATTTCTTTACTTAGCTGACTATGTTAGAGCACTATATCACTAGTAATTACTGCCACACTATAAAGAAAATCATATGGTGCATATACTGTATTTCATTTAGGACAACTGAAATAATTTACAACAAAGTTGTACAGTAAGTTACATTATTTTTAAATCAACATCAGCTGTGATCATTTTTAAGATGTCACTGTGCATAGCAATGCTTTTGTATATTGTAAATTCAAGAAAACAAATGACAACTGAACGTGGTGTACATGCTCCCAAGAGCATTTCTGATAACGGCATTCAATTTTTCCTTCAAAAGAAAATTTCTATAACAAATCACCACATTTCATCGTCTCAATCTAAAGATGCCAAAGCAAAAAGACGACAGACCTGTTTTCAGGATGTAGCCAGGAGAGCAGGGGTGTGGAAGGGTATTGGAACAAAAATCTCCAAAGAGATAAACACTTAAAACTCAAAAAAGTTGCAAGTCTTTGTAGTGATTAATCAGTAGTCCATGGTAAGAAATTACATTCAAATTTATCCTGAGAGATGTATGTCATTCTTCACACATGCTCAACTGTTTTTTGGTATTAGTAACTATTCCAAATTAAATCCACAAAGTTAGTTCAAGTAGGTAGCTGTGTCAGCATGCATAGGCTACAAAGGAACAAGTAAAGGTTTATTCCACGAGCCTCACAGCCAAAGAAGGCTCCACAGCAGACATGTTGCATTTCCTTTCTTCTCTTTTAAGCATAAAATAAACCTTTTCTCGCTCCTTGAAATGCTGAGGAACATGCATATTTGTTCAAGAAACACCTGAAAATGCACAATGCTGAAAAACTGAGTCAAATATGAAAACAAAATCCAAATGAAAATGATAACGTCATCATAAATATGGTTCTTTAAACCACTGTAACTTCTTCCAATGAGACAGGAGTACTTGCAGGGGTAAAAACATATTTTGAAGCCAACTTGCAGTCTAAGAGATGAAACCTGCACATCTCCCCTTCTTGTTCCCATCAGTATTCTGCTCACAACTCTGCAGCAACACCCTGCCTGGGCCTAGATCAATATGGTGCTGAGAGCAGCCAGAATTTTCCCTGACAGGTAACGACCTCCTTCGGAGCACAAATACGAGCAGCTCTCAAAAGAAAATGACAGGCGTGTCAGAGGAGATTAAATGAATGATTCATGGCTCTCTGTTTTGTCAAAGAAAAAGAAATGCTTCAAAAAAATATTGGCACAGGAATGCTCTGATAAAGAATCGGCTTACTCAGACACTTACGATTTTAAGAGTTACAGCTCCTTTTTTTAAACTTTTTTTTTACAACTTTCAGCTTAAAGGCAATAAGACCCAAATGGGCTGGAATCAATGGGGTAAGATTGAACCTCTCAATGTTTCTCCTCAGAAAGCTTTAGGGCTGCAAAGGTACTGAACTGAAAGGAAAATCTTTAAAAAAAAATCTCAGGTGGAAAGTTGAAATCGGGTTTTTCAAATATGTGGAGACATGCTCTGTTTCTATTTGCTATATACATCAAGTTGAGTACTGGCACTGCACTCATTGGTATCAGAACATTTCTGTCATAAAAAATATTTCTCTTTACTTCATGGGGGCTACAAAGCAAGCAAAGTACTCTTTATGGAAGATCTTTCAAGTCAAAAGAACTTGAATGCGCTGTATTTTTCGAAGCACAAATAGTCTACAGTCAACTTTCTAAAAATACAAAAGGAATTATCAGTATTGCTCTTAAAACAATTGTTCTCATATATATACAAACCTAGTTCTTTACACCTTTTAATAATTAGCAGGTTGAGAAGAAATAGAATGGCCTAACCAATCCAAAAGGCAGGGCTCTTTTCCAACGTTAAAAAACATTAATATTGTATTTATTACTGAAATCATAACTACATTTTCTCACAGGAAACTGCAACAGTTCAGCTTTTAATAAGGCTTATATTTATATTCATGAGCATTTGCTGGGTCAGAATGTAGAAGAAGGCAAGAAAGCATATAATCTGAGAGCTGGGCCTAAAAAGGAAGCAATCTTCCTCTTTGTGGCCTGCTTCTCCTATCTTTTCCTTTGATATCTGCCTGTGAGCTGCTTTTACAGCCTCACGAGATGGGGGAGATGGCTGGTGGATCTGAATTACCGAGTGGAGGCCATTAATTTACACACGAAATAAGTGGCAGAATTTAGGCGTGAAGAGCGATGCAGGAGAGTAAGTGAAATTGGCATTTTCAATTTGTACACTGACATGTCTCATTTGGGCCCTTCGCATCTCCGACGTGCACCCAGCCTGTAGCTGTCCTAACATTTATTAGCATCCCTGCCCGGGCTCCTCCAGAATTAGTCACTTCCTTCACCAGTTGTAACCCTTCGGAGTCTTTACCCAAGAAAAACCGCAATCAGAATCATCTCTTCCATTGGTTATAGAAGTCAGCCTGGCGCGCGCCCTTATTGACTTCTTTTTGCAAAACTACAATTTTCACAGCTTTATGTAAAAGGGATAAATGTTTTGCAGAGGGAGATCAATTTAATTTCAGTAATAATTGTTTCCCCTTGATCTGTGATTTCGTAATCCTAGCTCTTCAAGCAAAAGTGACATTCAAAGATCCCAAATACCACAGATGCTTCTGCTCTATAGAATTTCAAACATCTTCAAAGGGGTCACACACCATAAAATGAACTGTAAGAGCTGAACTTTTAAACAGTAAGTGACCGAAGTCCTCTGGGATTAATGTTTACAGTATGTTTTAAAAAAAGCCAGTGACCATTAGCAAACCATAATCTGATGTTGAGCAATTTATGCTTCCAGATGTTCATGGAAGATGGATGCAGTGTGAGAAGGACACAACTGTCACTTTGTTCTACAGTGACAACAGGAGTCTCAAGATTACCAGTCCTGGGTTAATGCTGCGTATGTGATCTTGTGCGATTTGTACTGTACATGCCGGACTGGATAAGAAGTACTCCGCGTGTACTAGCTCTACAAATTGGCGGTTACACTTTGAACCGCTAAGGCATGCATAAGATGCCTCCTGCCACTCATTTTCACATACAGTACACTGTACAATGCAAAAGTATAAAGTTTGGGTTCTAACTACAGAGTGGATAAGAGCTTCTATTAGTGAGGCAAGGGTGGTCAAACACAAGCCCCCTGGATGCTATGAGGATGCCCAGGCACAGACACAAAGTGGCAAACACTGGCTTTGAAAAATCTGCAGAAACCAAACATTACTTTGTTTTTAACATAAGGTAGATAATTATTTCTCACTGAAAAGTGGATAATGGAATCACACTGGAAATAAATCAGTTTTACTACCTTATGTCTCATGAAAAGAAAGAAAGCTACTAACAAGAAGCGGCTTAGTTATGAAGACAGAACAAGCTTGTAAAGAAAACCTGCATCCTTCTCAAAAAGAGCCTAAAAACCTCAGCAGCAAATGAGTGCAGAACAGGACAGTTGGAATATGTCCTGTGGTAACGTTCTGATTGCTGTAAACTAATTTTAAGATCCTTGAAAGAAATACAAGCCCCCAAAACAAACACACACATGGCTCATCCTCCCCTTGAGACCACCCAGCCAGCCTGGGAAAAAAATTAAAACATGGAACAGTCTGCAAGATCTTTTAACATGACCCTGAGGACAAACCCCTGGGCCAGAACACAAGGAAGACAGCCTTGTTTTTTTTTTAACAACTGGCTTGCAGAGGAGATCTGTGGGGTCAATAGCTTTCCCCTCAAGACCACCTCCCCCGCAACCTGGGTCATCGCAGCAGACATGTCAACACCAAACAACACACCAGGATTCATCTAATCAACACAAAAGCACTGCCAGGGCCTGGGGAAAACAACAACTTTGAAACATATCCAGAGAAACCTGTCAGTACCAGTGAGACTTGCATTAAAGGTATGAAGATGCTTTTATCTACAGTACTCCTCCCTACTCCCTCACATGACGTCCATGCATTTTTAATGATGGAGTTCCTATTGCCACTGATAACTAACCCAGCCTTCCACTCTAGCCCAGCTACCAGGGTGCAGTCCTGCTGCAGAGCTGAAGAGCACTTCACAAGTCGTGAAGTCCGTGGCGCAGTAGGAAATAAAAATTTAAAATGCTCAATCGGACACTGCAATACAAAGCAAGCTATAATACTCATAATTTATTAATTTAATTGCCACATAGCAATAATATGATGGATCCATTAAGGTGTCTTTTCCCTTTGCTTGTTTCTTCCCATTGTTTGAATATATGGTAAAAGGCTTTGAATGATTTTCTTTCCCTTCCATCCACCACAGCATTTAAGAGACTCTTCGAATCCATGAGTGCTTCTTGTACATAAGAATTTTAAAATGTGTTATTTTATTATTTATTTCTCATGCTGATACAATGACATTTTCCATTTGAATTTCCCAAAACGTATTTCTAAGACTTGTATTTTTGAGTACATTAACTACGTTTTAAATTTACAACTAAAAAAATTGTTTTTGTTAACAAACTGGATGTGATGTAACAAAAATAAATTAGTAAACAAAAAAGTCCAAATTCTATGCTAAAACACTTTGCGAGAAAAACTAAATTTAAAAAAGAAAATAAAACATTTGTTTTGCTATGAACCACAAAAAAAACTGTTTCCCTAAATACCCATTAGAAAGTGACAGAAGATTATTTTCTTCTGAAGTCATCTAACATGGAAGTACTGATCTTAAAAGACAAATATGCAACTTAGAAACAGTGGAAGTGCCCTCACAGTTTGGGGCAAAGTAGCAATTATATACTTCCTTTCAATGCTAAACATTGTAACACCTTTTTCATTTACAGAGAAAGGCTGAAGTGTGCTACCGCTATTTCAAAAAGTCAACCTCATAATAAAATCCCTTTGCTGTACTGCTTGGCACCTTTTGAAAGAATAACATGAAAAATAACTACATCAAATGCCTTGGATCAGTATTGATGCCCACATCCACAAACTGAAAACACCATAGTAACAACTCGTGATGACACAGAGAAAAGAAAAGCCAGAAAGCGTACTTTCACTACATTCTGATTGGAAAGGTATAAGAGCAAAAGAAAAGTAGGTAATGACCTTGTATGGTCACTACTGTGCAAGACAGAGGACATCCTGAAAATGGAAATGAGACCTGCTTATATCCTTATTGCAGCAAAATGGTTAGCTAAGAGAAAAATGTAATACCAGAAAACAGTTAAAGTTAAGTAAAAAACTATTTCCATGAACCCTGGTTCTTGTAATTTAAAAGCCCCATGCAATGTTTGCAAACTAGTCCAATACTCCTCCTTCTGCACCAACCAAATAAAATCACAGTGGAATGGAATAGAGAAAGACTCATTTCTGACAGACGAAAACATTACCACTACTATCTAAATGTGTCAAGAAATGTCTAGATCGATAAAGTCCAACAATAATTTTCTTTGAGTTCATTTTCACGATGCAGTGTGCCAGGAAAAAAAGTTCTCTGTCAACATTAGGAATTCTCATTTTTTGGAAGTCCTTGTGAGATGCTGAATTTGAGAATCAACTTCCCACACATACTATGTATCTAAATCACTTGTGACCTGGGAAAAGCCAACCAGGGGTCAATAACATCATTATTGCTTGAAATTGGGTGGAAAAACTAAGTAAAGTTTGTCCCAAAGTAATCAGTCCTTCACCACTGTTCATTTTATCTTCTGGGTCCAAGAACTAGCTGAAACTAGTTAAATATTTAGGTGTTCACCAGTTTTAAGGAAAGTGCTTAACTGGTATTACAATAACATCTTTGTTTTTGAGGGAAAAAAAGTAACTGGTCTGCAATGTAGATGTCCAGAAAGTCAAGGCAGGTCTCCTTGAGGAAAGGCAAAAAGAAGCTAAACAATTCTGTTACTTCAAGGATAATCTCATCAGTATTAGGTTGGGCTTCAGCAACCATGCTTTGCAGACAGTTGTGAGACAGGAACTTGACCTTATCCTCTGGGTTCTTCCCATTGGGCTGCAGTGCTCTGTAATCATGAGGCAGACAAGTAGCAGTAACGGCAGAGGTCAGAGGCCATTGTCATGGACCAAAGTATTGGCCAGAAGGGCCAGGCTCTTGAGAATGCTCTAGTGGATAGACCCATTTGACAGCTTCCATTTGATGAATCCGCTCCTGTCTCTTTTCATTTTAAGAAAAGGAGATTCTATCTCAAGTTCATATGGCCTTTTCATAGCAATGTTTGAAACAGTTTGATCCATCTCTGATTGTACAAGCTCCAGGCTCCTGCACAAATTGTACTGATGAAGCATAAATAAGTTTTTAACTGCGTCTCTGCAAATTTACTCAAAACAAGAATATTTCTCGAGGGTCAAGTATGACATCGGCCTGAAAGATTACCTTATCAAATGTATTTAGAAAATGCTAATCTTGATCTTTGAAGATTAGATCATTATTATTATGATTATCATTATTTTAAAGATAGTGATCTTTAAAAAAACATCAGCTGATATTTGATCCATTTAGAATTAACAATTCATAAATAATGGCACCAGATTTACACTCTTTGAGGAAAAACAAACTACATAAACCTGCACATATTTTCTCATGCTTTTTAATAAGATCTTAACTGGAACTGTTCCATAATTGATGGATGAGGAAATCAAGCGTGGAATGCTTAGCTGCATTTGCACTGATTCTAATTAGAAAGGCTTAATTTACCTAAAACTACTTTTAATTAAATGTTTCTGATGCATGTGTGTACACTCTCACAAAGAGATACGACAAAACCAGTTCTATCTCCCTGTCTCTGTGCATACAAAAGGCATCTGAAAAGAGATCTGAAAGAGCAAACCTCTCAACAGAACTTAGCAAAATTTCTTTTATATGTTAAAAAAACTAGAGAATGCTAGAAGACATCTGGCATCAAATATTGTGGATCAAATCGTATGATGCAGCAAGTGGATTCAACACTTTATTCCACCCAGTCTTACCAATCATCTCCTGAGGCTTCAGTGTTAGACCAAACTGGATTTAACCCTGTGACGGCTAAAGCCCTGTCAAAAAAATTATTTTATTTTTTTACTGTAAAGTACCAGTAGAGTTAAACAGACACTCTTTATAAAAGTGCAGTGTAACAACTAGGTGGTACAATTGCTTGTGACAATCCTGATCAGAAATGAACTCCATTTGATAACATGCTTTTATTCTGCTTTGAAGGACTACTGATATAAAGCTCTTGGGTCCCAAAATGCCTATTCCTCATCCTCCCTTCAATCTGTCAAGAAGGGAGTAGCACCTCCTACAAATATGCTATATTTACAGCTCCTTCTGCTCCCCACAATGCCTTCAGGACAACCACTTTTCTGATCAGATAAGGCTTTCTTTGAAAGAATGCGAGTTCTTGATTGTCCGATACCAGTTTGCAGAAGCCACCAGTTTTAGAAGCTATCTAAATCTTCTGGGGAAACTGAGGCCTCGGGCGTTGCTAGGCAACCTAGTACATCATCTGATGGTTATATATTAAGGTCAGTTAAAAAAAATGTGGACAAGCAGCGCAAGTCCTCACTGGTAATACTGCATCCACAGAAGATCTGGAAGAGTGAGATACAGTACTATAGAATCTCATTAAATTAGGTCAAATAAATGCTCTTACCCCACAGATGAATAGGTATGGAAATATTTTTGTACATAAGGGCCTGGCACAGATATTGTTAAAGCATTTTTCTCCATCACTGATGAATAATTCTTCTTAGCACGCTAGGTTACCCCAGGCAACTTTATGCTAAGGGCAGATTTATGAAAATCTTGCCCTTGCCTAATGCAGCCATTAAGTTATTTTGTGGAAACTGCCCACATTATCAGGTCATTACAGTCAGACAAACTATTTATATATGTAATAATTAACATTAAAACCAAATCAGTTATGTTTTTCACCAGATATGATGAATTGTTTTATGAACTGGCCTACAACCCAAACACCAACATTCATAAGGCCATCAACTCAATATAGATTGTAAGCTAAGGCATCAAAGGAGTGCCAATGTAAGTTCCATAAACAACAAATACATCATTTTCCAAAGACAATGAATAACAAAACAAAATAAGCCAATAAAGAAGACTGAGTGCAAATATAAGTCTTGAAATTTGATGTGAGTAAAAGACCTCCTGAGCTACTGCCCAATCTATAAGAAATGTCTCTCCAGGGGACGGTCTTTGAGAAGATTCACTTCTGAATGCCTCCAGGAATACAGTGACCACAGGCACTCTACCATACATAAGAGTGAAGACCCTTGGTTCCATCCAATATGAGGACAAAGAGATTTATTCTTTAATGGTTTATATACTTTAACTTATAGTTTCCCTTTTGGAGTTCATTGCCCATTATAATAGCTGTTTTTTTTAACTGAGTTAATTTCTTCACGTTCTTTGTTCCATCCATACACGTAATTTAATCACTAATCTAAAATGGAGTTACGTTTTTCACTGATTTGAGTAAAAAGCAGTGATGAATGGAAAGCAAATACAAAATTCAAATTCATATCGTTCTAGCTGACAGGGAAGATAAATACAAAAAAGATGTTGTAAAGATGGACCACAAGGACAAAAGGGGAGACTCAGCAGGAAATATTCAGATGAAAATGCATACCTCAACATTTACATTGTAGGGTGTGCTACTGTACATTCATTGGCCACTTGCCCACTAAACAATGGAAAACTGTTTTTTTAGTCTCAGACTACAAGAAGCCTTGATAGAGACTGTCAATACCAGTTTTAGTCTTTATCAAAAACAAAAAATGGAAACAAATCACTTTCTATCTAATGGAGAGCTGGTGAAAAAGTATACAGGGCCAATAAGCAAAGAAAAAAACATTGTTACAAACAAGCCTTGATTTGGATGAAGCTGAGTAGAGCAGACAGTGCCAGATGTCATCTCCCTCTAAGATCCAAAGCACTACACATCAAGAGGAAAAAAGGTTAAACAAGATAAAATCCTACCAAAACAAAGATCCCACATCTAAAAAGTGCCGATGCTAACAAAAAAGGCAAGCTGCTGCTCTGAAAAAAAAACTTCCGTAGGTCACATGCAGATAATTACTCATTTTGAAAGAGTACCTGCAAGAGCCTAAAAATAGTCTGCCACCAAGGACTGCACGCTGCACAGTGAGAATTCACCACAGTAGTTTTTTTAGATATTTTGCAATAGAGATATGTATATGTATATTCTTGAATACTAAAGATAAGCTGTTAAAAACAACTCTCACAGCAAATTTCTTTCTTTTGAAAATCTGCAGATTGAATAATTGCACTCCCTGAAATTTCAAAATTCCAACTCCTGAATATTTCTGCTTTATCCTGGAAAACAAATTTACATTTATATTACCTTTTTGTTTTTAAGTTACTCCTCGACATGAATCTTAAACGTGAGGGTTTTGTACTGTAGCTACATCACAATGCTTCACTGATCTTGACTGCATGCATTAGTGGCTTTTGCAAACTTAGTGCAATCTTTTTTTGCTCTGACTCCCCAGATTGATGTTAAAGGGGAAGAATGCAACACAAATGTCTTTTGAATTTTAATGTAAAATAAAATAATCACATGCACCAAGGCACACCTTGGGACATACACATGCTTTATTATTCACTTAAAAATAGCTAGCCTTCATGTAACATTTGCTGAAGGGTAGCTGTTTTGCTAAACCAGAAAAGTGGCTCATTTAGAGTGCAGGTTCAGGCATATACTCCTGATCCAGCAGATTCTTGTCTGGACAATAGACAATTCTTGTCTTTTACCCAAAAGCAACTGGGGTTCCCCAAGTAGCAAGGCACAACTGACCACCGCTGGCAGTGGATGAGTGTGACTGGGGCATGGTATCTGTCCTCAAATTTCAGCAAAAGAGACCATGACTCTCTGGGCATCTGTGAGCACGTAGCATTGTCAGCTGGAGCAACGTACCTCCTCCCATCAATGCTAACTCCATCGTAGGCACTGAGAGACTGACAGAATGAGCAATGGCACCTGCACATTTCAAAGTAAGGAGCACACAAGGTCCTTATTACACCAGTGCCACAGATCATAGGGGTGAAGCTGAGTGACAAGCAATTTCTTTTCTTTAAAAAAAGTAAATAAAAGAATTCTTTATTTTTTGGGGTGATCACATCTACACAGCACAGGAAGCAGTCGTCCTGTAGAACTAAAGTCAAAAAAAGATTGAGTAATAATTCACCCCAGCATGAATGGCAGAGACTAGAAGGAACAGTGCTGAAATCTGCAAAAGATGGTGCAATATTGCATTACAGAATTCAGCAGGATCCCAAGAAGATTTTAAAGGACTATCAGTGGTCATTAAATACAGGTCTGCCCAACAAAAGCTACACAGCTACTGCCTGCTACTCTTTCTAGTTAGTAATAGGGACTGTAGTCTCAAATCAACTTCCCATGTCTCTCCAAAATGCCCTCATTCAGACTGCAGTTGTAGAAAAGCTGTCACACATAATGACTGCTGCTACAGTATGCAATAACGAAACATTTTACTACACTCCATATTCCTATTGTTTCCAGCACTGTAACATTCAGCACTGGACTATCTGAACTGCAGTATTTTTCTTCCATCATGTAATTTATTACCCTGATGCCATTAAAACACCTATACAGTATATACAACAATTGTTCAGATTACTGTAACCCTTCAAAATGACTGTGGACAAATGTGGCAGTCACATTAAAACTAATAAATATGTTTTGATATGTAGAGCATTTCAAAACAGAGTAGCAAAAGATTTCTCTCCCTTTGTGACGACTTGAGTCTTTAACTTTGTTCATGATACAGCTAATTAGGAAGAGTCACAGGGGAAATTTACATAAACCTGACGCGAGGTGTTTTCAAATGCATAGGGCCGTGCATAAGGCTGCCATATGCTGATAGCACGTAGCAATTAATTTTTATTTAGACCATGTTCAATGGGACACAAGTAGGCTGCAGCCGTGCAAGCCTGTCAACACCGGACGCATGAGAAAAAAGAGAAAAGTTATTGCAGGACAAAACGGGAGGAAAAAAAAAAAGATCCGCTCAAATGAACACAGCATCTGGACACAGCTGAGGACCCACTACTCTGTCGCTCACGGCTCACGAAAAGACAGGCTTCTGTGGGTCTCTTCCTAATGGCTTGTCCCTCATTATTTGGCTGATTTGCTTCCTCAGTCTCCCTTGGCAGTCTCTGGAAAATAATTCCTCCACGAAAAAATGTACTAAGCAGCCAGCTTCCTCCGATTTTGACAACAGCAAAAAATCTTGCAAATACCTTGCAATTTAAAAACACCACCTTGCATTACAAACAACGCTTTCCGTCCCCAAAGGACCCCAAAAGTGCTTTACAGGTAGGACAACCCAGGGATGGCATGCAGCAATTGCTTTGTACAAGCACCTCTGTGAACAGCATATAAAAAAAAGCTTTACACAGACATTTGAATAAGAGGGTTAAGGCTCGATACGCCAGACTGAGAAAGCTTAAACTACATTTCAACTACTACCACAGCTTCACTTACACCGACTGTTTTGAATTGCACCATGGGATATCTAATGATGAGCACAAGCTGATGAGGTTAAATCCATGGCCAAAAGATGGCGCCTCATACAATAAACCCTACTAGCACTTCAAGGTGGTACTGCAGCCGGCAATTTACTGAATGCTGCTGAGGTGAAATTAAAATAGACACAATGTAACAAATTCTGCAGAAAGGTTCCCAGGGACTCATCTTATTAAAATCCCTCCACAACCACCTTTAATAAGTTGTTTTTAAAAATGCAGTCATGAAAGGGCATATTTAACTTTCATAATTAATTGGGTCTCTGTATGTGTAATGTTCATTTTTGCTGAACGGATACAGAATAAGACAAATAGTCAGCAGTATTTGGAACAGTCATTATCTTATTTCCACATTTTTAATAAGGTTCAAGCATTCTATTCCATTCCATATGGAAACAATTAGTGCTCATTACTTCTGTCCTTATAAGTAACATTCTCCTGCTATTAAATGAGTCTTTTGTCAGGGAATTCTCTGAAACTAAAACACTGGTCATCCCTCGATCTATATCTTGGCAGTGTCTGTTGGTTGGCTTATTCTATACAAGGATAATGTGCATAGGTGCATCTGGAAGACATCAGCAATCCTCTGCGTTTCATCATGCGCAAACTACGAGAGGTATAAAGCTTTAATTCTAGAGTAAATCCTGAAATAGGCACACTGAACTCAAAAATCTCAACATCTCTTAGCAATCTCCCATTCTAACAACCTTTGGGTAAACTATCCTATGACAAGAGAAGAGTGTGCCATTAGAAAACATAAAGCAGGTAATAAGTGCAGCCCTGCAGCAACACTTTGTTTTATAGGTGCTTTTCCCCCTTTCTGAGAGAACAACAGCAGTCCTACAGCTGTGTCCTAATTCTTCCTCTTATTTGATGACCTCAACTTCTTTTTTTCTCCGAGTCCGGGGACAGCCGTAATGTACACCGCGTCTCCAGCCAGCCAAACTGCAATTCATCATCATTTTATCTGCACCACTTTAATTGGATCCTATCAAACTCTCCTGATACTTTTCATTTCAGTTTAAACGCAGCTGCTGGAAAGATAGATGTAGGGAAGATTCCGAACAAGATTTTTTCTTTTTCTGTTTCTTCTTCTTGGAAGGAAGGAGCGGTAGGGAGCTCTGCTATTTATCTCCAGGAGAACTATTCTCTCTAAAGCCTCTTCAGATATTATCTTACCATTTTCAGATCCTTTCTATTGATCTGTGTATGCATTAAACAAACAAAATGTAATTTTGCACTTTATTTCAGCTGTTGCAACGTAATGTCCACTCTTCACTTAAGTAATATTTTATGTTTATAGAATATAAACAGTACCATTTTCAAATCAAAGTAAGAAGAGTAAAATGTTTTCTCATTTTACTACAAGGAATATTGAGTTTGTCATTGTAACAGCTAGTCAGTGTCAACGTTTGAGGTTTTCCTTTTTAGTGGTCTTTACCTTACTTACTCACCTGTACCTTTTTGGTAACTTTGGAAATCAAGTATTCAATTTAGTGTGATTAGACTGAACTCGACTGAGACTTGCACCAACATAAAACAATCTGTTTTTATTTTTTTCTAAAATAAAAGCATGTTTTTTTTTACATCTTGAACAGTAAACCCCTGTTTTGAAAGACTTCACTTGAAAGCTCTTTGCATTTAGTGAACAAAATCTTCTATAAGGGAATTTTCATCTGTAAAATCAGAAATACTCAACTTTCCACACAATAATGTGAAAACTCACAAATATTGAAATAAAGCACAAATAAGAACTACATAGCTTTGAAATTAAGAAATATGAAGTGTGCCCTATACAGTGTATTTAAGACGCGTGTAACAATTTTTCGTTGACTATGGTCACTAAAATTGTTATAAAAGATCAAGGCCTAAGATCCAGTGATCATATATGTGTGCCTATATTTTAAGGCTTTAAAAAGCTGATTGTCTATTTAACCAAAAATTATGATAACGGACACCCCTTCCCCTCTTTGAGTTTGTTAAACCGAGAGTTAACTGTATAAAGATTTATTACTGCTTACCCAAGTACCAAATGATTTTTGGGGCAATTGTCCTTTGAGCCTCTTCCTAATGGAATTTTAGTATTTTTAGTCGAATTAAGCCCATTTATTAATCCTTTTTTAATATTCTAGTGGAGATGGGATTACTTGTAATGAATACCCAAGCACCATAGCAGCCTCTCCTCAGAGATGAAAAGGAAGCTATTGCAATCTGGCTGATCTACAACGTAGTTTCAAACATCTTGTGCTGCACATTATATAAATAATGAATCAACCCACAATGAATAAATGAAGCTTTTTTTTTTTCTCCAAATTACAGTTATGCATATAAAACACTGAATCTTTAGAAGAGTATGTGTAATCTGTTATTATCAAACTTCAGTTCTGGAAAGACATCTCCTGGTGAAATATGCTATTAAGAAACAAGATATTCTCTTTCCTGATGAAATGCCCCAAGCCTTACACCTCCCGTTCCCCTTGATGCACCTTACTCCTCCTTGATGAAGTGAAGCCAGTCTTTTGCAAACAGACAAGAGTCTAGTCAATGGCAGCCCTCTCTATAAACAGTCAGCAAGCATGATGAATGCAATTTCCCATTGAAAGGCAATGAGCTAATGTACAAACGATACACTTGCCTGCAGTTCACAGCAGGCTAAACCAAGGATTAACATCCCCTTGTTTACTCAATCGATTAGCAAGCACAGGTTTCCTACATTCTGTTTTTTTTTTCCTTTATGTGCTTTCTACTGAAAAATTTATACAGTAGACATGGACATTTTCACAACCTCCAGTCGATGCAAGACATTACTATCAGGAGGCCAATGAATACAGAATGATGTTAAAAACATCATCCTGTTATCTGTCTGTCTAGAGCCATGGCTAATGTATAGGCAGTATACAGTATAAAGAGCAACATGAACGACTTAAGAAGGAATCCTGTCTAGTGCCATTAGGACAGATTGTTGTTTTCACTGTAATATAGGCATAAATTGTGCATTTATCCAGGTAAAGTGAATTATTCTGGACGCTAAATTATAAACTAATATAGGACCAAGTGCTTCAACCCTTTCAGAAGACTGAATTTTCATTGACGCTACATTTATAAGGCACAAGGAATGTAAACTCAGGACAGACCCAAAGAACAAACCATGATAACACTGACAGTGGTGAAACAATATGAGATGCATAGCCTTTGCCAGGATTATAGGTTTTCTGGTAGCCTCTTCCTATCTTAGCAGCATAGTTGGATGCAGCACTAAATGGTTGTGACAAAAGCGATACCCTCTCCAGGGGTTGAACATTAAATGATCCATGCTGAGGCTTCCGTTCTAAAGACTCCAGAGTGTCAGATGTTGCCATTAGGCAAATCTGGATATTGCGAAGGGTTTGAATCAGGACGGCTGGAAAACAAGTGAATAATCAACAAAAAGGACAGGGCAAAGTTTGGTGTGAAGTAATGTGTAACAATTAGCAAACGCTATGCTATCCTAAGTGACAAGAGACAGTGTCAGCTCAGTGGTAATGGCAGCTGTTGTGTTGCTTGTGGGATTCAATGAAGCTGTCGCCATTTGGATGCATTATGTTTTTTTACGTTAAAAAAGAGACATTTTCAGTTTAACAAAATACAAGAACCAGTGAAGAAATGCATTTTGCTTTCAGTATTATTACAGGAAACAACATCGTTTAAAGATACAGCAATGCGAAGAATGTGAACCTTTGTTTCTGCTGCTGTTTGCAAATAGCAAGCTAGAATAGCAAATAGTCAATAAATGCCTCTTTAGAAGGTACTGCTTCTAAGCTCCAAGACTTTAATTAGCTTTCTGTCAGAAACCTTTTGAGCTTCCATCCCTGTAATAGTTGTCAATAAAGACTTTAACCAAAGGGCATTCAGCTGTCAAATATATATAACATTATGCCATAATGGCTTTAGGTTTGCAACACTCCCATGGTTACATTATACACAATGTATGTTATCAATGGAACAGTAAAACTGAGGACAGATTTAGACTAAAAACATACAGTACAAACAAAGTAGGTACTGCAATTAATTGGTTGATGTGAATGCCCATATGAGTATAGCACGATTCTTTGAGATTAATGCACTTACAAATGCAAGCCGTTTTTGTCAATCATAGCATTAATATCATTACACATAATGAAAAAGGGATTTTCAGTTGTCTAAGAATTTAGAGACAATGGTCCAACACCTACAGTAGCTCGTGTTAACATTTATAATTCTCCCGAACTCCCAAGCAAGAAAAGAACTGAGGTGGCTGAGGACCTGTATGGGGTCTGAGACACATTGATGAAAAGGATGGTCATGTTTACACTGGCTAATGAAATTATGGGCAAATGATTAAGGGTCATAAACAGTTGAGGAACAGGGGAAAAAGACAGATAGACAGGCAGGCAGATAGAGACAGGGTAGGACATGGGAAGAGGAGAGCAAAAAGCATGTGCTAGGTGAGAGGTCCTTGTCATATCACCTGTAAAGGACAGATTTAAGTAAATGAACCTTCTTAAGAGAACTTTTACTTTTAGGATACCGATATCCTGTATAGAAAATTCCTAGGTTAAAAACGGCCTCTCCTGGTTAATGTATGCATTATTAGAATAGGGAGATAGATTTCCTCTTCACTTTGCAGTATCCAAATTTATACAGAGAGATCTAACTGCAGGTCGTATACTGTTTAGTTTATAAGGCAGGTTTATCTCTTTCTGACCTGTGTTGGTATTGTATAGAATCTTTGAATACCTGGTATCAATCTGGGGGTTTTCTGGTTGGTCAGGACTTTGGGATATCTTGTTTGTAAGCAGTGTAAATTGTATGCTGTGTAGTATTGCTTAGTGTGCATCATTGTCATTGTTAAGATTTTTTTGAAACCCGATGCAACTGATTTATTATTCTTTTCACCAAATCTGTGCCAGAGAACAAAGAAATCAAGTGTCTCTAGTTATACCAACCTGTGTGGTATATTATTTGGGGGTTATAACTATTTTATTATTTGTTATCCTGCTTGGCCAGTTTTTGGATTTCTCTATTTTCCTAACCCCTCTTCGCAACAATGCAATCAAAGCCACTAATTCCAGGTCCTCATTTTTGAAAATCATTTGAAATCAACAACACCTAATTTATGTCCATGCTGCAGCACAACTGGTCTACTGAACTGTAAATTGGCTCAAAATTAAGATTTTTTGCATTCTATAATAGCAATTCATCCATGACTGAGATTGTGTTTTTTGCCAAGACCCTGAAGAAAAAGCTAAGAACAATGAAACGGGCAAGAGGCAGACAGTCTGTTAACTGCAAGTCAAAACAAAAGTTAACATGCTATGTTAGAGTATCAAGCAGGAAACAGGTGGCTGTCAAAGAGCCCTGTATCACACATTCCACTTTGGCCCCCTCTCATTATTTAGGCAAAGCATAGCCAATTCATCACAGGACTCTACATTCCCCAGTGAGAATAACAAGTGTGAACAGGCAGAGACCACTGGGGAGACTGGGCACTATACACATCCAATGAGCTTTACAAAATCCCCAAAACACCTTCGCACCTCAACTGCCCCCGAAAAATCCTCCCACTTTGCCCACCTAGCTTTCTTTTTTCGTATTGACCTTCTCCCTTCTTTTTAATAGTGAATACCTCCAGTGAGTCAGCCAAACTGTGAGAGAAGAGACAAAGAAAAATGGGGTGACTGCGGGGTGGAGTTGAAGAGGTACAGAAATATGGTCTATCCTGACGAAGCAGGGTTGAGCAGGAGCACAGCTTAAACAAACCATTTTTCAAAAGCAATGAGCAGGATAACTAGTTTGGATAAGATGATCCAGCTGCCAAGATGAAGAAAGGGCTTGGCTGGAAATGGTCTGTTGGAGATACAGCAGGATAATGTAGTAGTTCTAAGAATTTCCACAGCATGAGTAAATAAAAGTAAAAAAACCTCATCCCCCCCTTTTACTCTCCATACTAGCTTCACACGTATTCTTGCAAGGCAAGACTTAACAAAAATAAAATAAAATAAAATAAAATGCTGAAGATTGTGAAACAAATAAAAATTCCATCTTGAAAATCAAAATGAAAAGGACACAGGATGCTGGAGCTGGATTTTTGTAATCTATCTTCTCCACAAAAAAACAGCTTATTTAATTTTCTCCTGTGTCTTTGAGAACTGTCTAAATGCTGAAACAATTCTGCACTTTGCTTCCTAGTGCTCTGTGTAATCCAAGTGTATTTTTTAAAAATACATTCTGAAAATGTTCTTTGAATGATCTTAAACTTTCCAAACTCTGGACACAAATTTAAATAAAATGCCTGTCCTCGGCATCTTTTCCTAACCTGGTGATTGTCAGAGTTCTAGCGGATTATATGAATCAGACAAAACTGTAATACCTATCCAAAGGTACTAAAATGTACCTGTATCAGCTTGTCCAAAACTGGATGAAGCAAAAAAAAAAAACTCTCATTGTACCTGGTAGAATTATAACTGTCTTCTTAACATTGGTCTGATTCTACTGTACACAAGAGCAAAACAATTATTACAAACAATATTCTTGGCTTATTGTTCCATATAACCTCTAAACATCCATCTTTAATTAAGGAGAACTTCATGTTCTTCAGATCTTCTAACATACAGTGGTATACTTAGAATATTCAGCTATTAAACAGCCAAAACCGGTACCATAGAGGTTATATTTGCAATGGGATCATCAACTCTAAATGTTATAAATGAAACAGCTTTCAAACTTAAATTTACCACTTTTGCTAATGTATCCACTTATTGCACATTTTGGCACAGAGCGGGTTCTGTTATATTGTATATTCTTGTTTATACTTAAAATGACTTCATAATGATTGTATAGTTGTGATATAATACTATACTTGTTACTTGTTTGGGAGAGTGATATCTTAATGATAACACATACCCTGCCCTGTTAATATAGCATATTCTGTGACAGATGTACTATTGCCTAAGTGAGACAGCAGCAGCTCTTCAGAGGTGTTCTGGAAGGGGGCACGGAACTCACCGAGGTTTTCTGGCACTGAATACTGGTGCTGTTGAAGCGCAGAGCTGTGACACTGATGACTGTGCCTTGGATGTGAAAGATGCACTCGTAGTTTCTCTGGCCAGACTGCGGCTGTGGGAGATTCTTGGCTGCCAGCGTGATGGGCTTCACGACACCCACAGGGATGTAGATTTGAGTAGATGGGAGGATCTGAGGGCAGTCCTGTGAAAACAGAGAGGAGAGCAGCTTTTCAGTGGGTGCAACCTCCGAAATTCACAAGCTTTTTGTTAGACAAGCCACTCGAATAGTACAGCATGTGAATTGAGCTGACCGCAAACTGTTACTGAACCCACATTTTCCTCTGGCATCCAATAATGTGAAATATTGTTCATTAATTGGGCTTTATGTATCCAACAATACTAACCCTTCAAACTACTGTTTCTATAAATGTGACTAGCTTTCCAGAAAGAAAAAGCTCTCTGAGGTTAAATCTTAAAATTTAGATTCTGGCAGTTTTTTTTGTGCAAATTTTACATTTTCTAAAGCCAAACAGTAATATACATTTTGACTGTAGCCTCCTAAAAGTAATATTTTCCCAAGTAACAATTGGAGAACCTGTTTTGAAAAGCCTGGATTTAGTGATTATCTAAAAAAAGGGAAACAAATGCTCATATTTTTTTGGGAGAAAGGCAGTTTAATCAAATGAAAGAGTTCCATGGGAGAGGCCAACATTGGATTAGAACAAAATGGGATGATTTATATCTTAGCATGTGGATAGAACTACTACTTGTTTAGAATTAGCAAAATGCACCAAGGTCTCTGAGTAATACAGGACGTAAGGTAATGTTTCAGCAATGAGCATCTCTAAGCCAGCCAATTTATTACAAGGAAAGAAGCCATGGGCAGCGAGAAATCCAAGAATGCAATTATTGTGACTACCTCTAAACAGCAGAGACCACTCTTCACAGCAATAGTGGCAGACAGAGCCCATTCAGCTTTATGAAGTCTTATCCTTTCCTTTTCATCATTGGTCATGAAAAATGTAATTGTTATCAATGGTTACCATTTCAGGAAACTCTCCGGCTTACTAAAAATGAAGATTTGTGATTTGTACAAACTAAACAGCATTATAATGCAGTCCACAGATTTGTTCTCCTTATAAAAACTAGGAAACACTTTTTTTCTCTTTTGATATGACAAGTTTCGGGATGAACATTTGCCTAGGACCCTTATTCCAGCATGGAAGAGGTGAATATGCACTGTATATTTCTAAGGAGACATACGATAAAAAAACCATATTCTTGTAGTACAAGAATACGGAACAAACCTAAAAAGAACGGATGAGATGGAGAACAAATGAAACCCTCATCAACAGCATTGCCGCCTCAGAGTCGTATTGGAGGCATGACAAGGCAAGGAAACTTCATCTTACTTTGAATTAACCTTGCCCCAGAAGGGCAGAGTCAAAATTGTGGATATAATCCCTTAGGCACACATACAGTACAGTACCTAGTCACAGCTGGCTCCAACAAATCGGTGATCTCTGGACTACAGCACCCAGCCTAAGATCCTACTGAAAAGACTATTAGTCAAGCCACTCATGAGCCTAAACCTATAGTTCAAGAACTTCTAATTAGCAATTCAGGTCTTGTAATGTGCATTTTGGGTCTTTTATTCCTCATGGCTACAGTATTCTAATACCAGGCAACATCACATTATAAAATTAGTTCAGGTAATGGCTAAATAACTTATAATCATAATCCTTAAAAAGTCACTTATTTTGTGTACACTTAAGTTTACCACAAGAGAGCAACAGTTGACTTTTCTATGGTACTGATTTTCTATGGTATGCAGCAGAAAGCAAATGGGTTAATAGTTCAGATTAATTCTTTCATATCCACTGAAATTCTACAATAAGAAAAGCACCTTGAAAAAATCCTTGGAAGTCCTTACAATGCATTATATAGTATTCAGACTGTCTTTTTTCTGTCATTTTAATTGCTTCTACCTCTATTTAATTATTTAAGTTCTTTCACCAGCTGATCAAACACAATTAGTAATCAAAAAAGCAAAAAGTATTTCATTGAAAGACAACCTTTAGGTTTCCTTGTGAAAGAGAAATGGGAACAAATGATTTTTCCTGTGAACATAACCAGAAAAATATGCTACTTTTCAAAAGATTCCAGAATTGTACAGAGAAAAGATTAATATATTTTACTTGTCAACAATTTTTTTTGTAGAAAAAGGCATGGGAGATACAGTATACAACATGAATACAGCAGACAACAGAAATTCCCTCCCCCATTATTAAAACATTTCACATAAATATGTAGAAGAAGGAATTATGTCCTATGGAAGGACTGCAATGAAATAGTCTTTTCTTTCAAGCTATGCTATACTTCAGTGATGGCAGACCAGATTTCAGATTTGTTAGTTTCATATTGAAAGGATCGGGGTAGCACAAGCAATTTATGTAATAAATACTCATGCTATTAAAAAATGATGTTGACAACTATATCTTTCAATCAAGGCATGAAGGGCACACTCTCCTAATTCATCACTCACTACAGTTTTATTAACCAGCCAAGGGATTTTCGGGATATCGTGAATCTTCCAAAGGGATCTGCCAACCCACTGACACTGTGACAAAAGGAGTCTACATCTATCTGTGTAAAATACCTAAAAATGCAACAATATTATTTATAGAATAAAAAACATACTGTAGATGATGAAAATTAATTTCTCTGGTTAATATTTTATAAAATGTTTATTATACTACATAAACCATCCAGTGGGTGAAGCTGTCCTCAGTTCCTCCAAAAATTACCCAGATCTGTGAGATGTCATTGCATTTTCCTTTAGGACATTTTGACTGTACTAATTTAAGAATGTTTCATTCTAATTGGAGAAGGATAACTGTCCAATTATACAGACAGGTGTAAATATAGTGAAGAAACTACATTTCTATTCTCACTTGCTATGCTTGGTCTCTATTTCCCATGGTTTACATTCTTTAGGATTGAGGAGCTTAAAGATTTGAGAGTTTTTTTCCCCCCAAAAGACTACTTGATTGGGGATAGTTTATTCATTACTGCACTACACAGCTCTACATTAAAATGTAACCTGTGTCAAAATGATTCTTTTTTTTAAATCCATGAATGGGAATGGAAGTGAATGAACGGCAGTCTTTACTTTTAAGGCTATTATTATCAGCATTAATATTACCAATAACAATTCTTAACTAAGAAGTCACATCAGCAATTCAGCTGGCTTGATCAATTTTCTTTACTCTGCTAGGGCAGCCACCATTTGGCGAGCCAGCAGATTACATGAGCTTACTGCATGGAGCCATTCATGGGGAACAATAAGCTACAGTAAGGAGCCTATTATTTTACATAAACTGACATTTGAAAGAAAGCGTCTATCCTGAGGCTGTCCTGTTTGGAGTGCCCTGCGCCTGCTTGGGTTATTTATGTGGGAATGGAAAAGCGGCTTCTTGTCTCTGCATTATTATCAGCATTACTGCTGCCACCACTACTGCGGCTGCTACTGCCGAGATGACGAAGGCTCGGAAATCGATCATTTCAGCACCTGTCTCCAGGACTGCCCCGCTTCACTACACAGCTTGAGGCTCTACACACAGCGCAAGCTTATCGGGGGGGGGGGCTGCCATACACGGTACTTTAGATTATGGAGATGGTGCCCACAGATTAAACTTTGGACAGTAAAGATGTTTATGTCACTGGAAATGAAACATCTTCGATATTTGTTAAACATAAACAATTTTGAACTCGCAATTTCTTTTTATGAAAGGGAGAAAATAGTGCCAACTCTTTTCAAACTTGCTGCTATTCAGAGGCCCACTGCGTCCGTGGATACACAGAGGGGTTAATCACAGTTAACTCTCATTTAAACAGCAGCAAGGCTTATTCATATCTGTAACCACAACCTGCCTCTTGCTAATTTCTCTTTGGCTTGCCCTTAATCAACTGCCATTGCTGCCAGAAAGCAAAAGGCAGCAGCTCTCATTCCAGCCAGAAATTGCTTTATATTCATACACCGAACTCCTGTTCCACCAGAAATAAAGCCTTCTGGGTCTAAGACTTACTTTGTAAACTGTGGGATTCAACAGCAATCCAAACAGAAAAAGAAATGTTCCTGATGCATATTAATTTGTTTTCCTTACTCAGCGCCTCTCTCTCATTTCTAGGACTACCCCAAAGGCAAAACAGATCACCTCCACTGCAGCACATTTTGTTAGCTCAGATTGCCAGATCGCTGCCAAAAGCGACAACAGCTACAACAGCTACTGCTTACAAATTTTCAAAAAGGACTACATATTTCACTCTTGCTTTAAAAGAGCAAATACTGATTGAGTGGAGACAAAAAAACATTGCTCCTCTATAACTATACACACAAATCTCAAAATGTCACTAATTAATGTAAAGACAGTTGGAAATTCCAGAACCTCCTGGAATTAGCCACCTTATTTCTGTATTGGTCTAATTGCTTAGGTTTAAGACAACTGTTCACTGAAACAACATATTTCTTCCATGAAATCTTTTATCTGAATGAGAAAAATCATGTAACCTGCTCCTGGTATAAAGGCAGAACTTGCAGTACAATATATGCTCCCTTATTGCAACCGAAAGATCCCTCCACTACCATCAATTAAAGATCACTACCAGAAAACCATGTGAAATGGTAAAGCCAATTTTTCCCATCGAACAAAGAATAAAAAAAACAAAACTCATATAAAAAATTTGATTCCATCTCCAATATACAAAACTGTCACCAGTTGTCAACAGGAATTTAACTCAAAATCAAGCCTCTGATCCTGCACTTCCAGGGACTAAAAAATCTTCTGGGTTTGATAAAGTCTTCTTCAAACATGGGCCTTCATATTTAAAAATACTCACTTAATATCTAACTTGATTTTCTTAAAGATATGGTTTTTCTTTCAAGTGTGGTAAGCAACCTTTATCATAAAGAAAAAACAGAGAAGGCAAAACCTGATGACAATGATGACAGCTGCCAAAAAAATTAAAGTGCAGACTTTTTTTTTAAATAGCAAATTTTCCTAACTTTTAAACGTGATTTTCAAATTCAAGACGGAAGTCATTTGTTGAAGAATTACTCATTTGCACTCAATAACATTACTCCAGAACTGCTGTTTGCTGAACATTCAGAAGTAAAACAAACTTTTCAATTTCTATCCAGACTGAAATCAAACCATCCACAGTCAACCACAGAGGTCAGCATTTTGCTCTTTACACATAAACCTGCAACTTTCTGTGTGACATATCAGGAGACTGACATCAAAATGCCCCAGCAAGTTTTTCGGCTACAAATGTGAACATTTAGAAACACAATCATGGCTTCCTATCAAAACAAAAACAGAAAAGAACCAATGGTAAGATAACTAGTAACATATTGCTCAAGGGAGGAAGGACATCAAGTCAGCTGTCTTTGCCATTCATTGCACCTAAACTACTACCTTATTGGGATTGCTTACTGTTTAATACAGTTATTTCCCAAAACTACAAGAGGACCATGAGTGTTTAAGTACCTTATGAATGAACTACATTCCTAGTCATTTACTGTTTGATTGAAACATTTAAAACATAAAACATTAAAGTTTTTCCTCCAATTCTATGCGACTATGTGTATACAGGTATGTCTATGTGTATAAAGGGGACGTTATTTTGTTCTGGTCTCTGATGGAATGATTAGTTTCATGTTTAAAAAGTATGCTATGATCATTCAGGCAATGGAAGTACAGTAGGATTGAAAACCTCCACTACTCTTTAGTAATGTTTTTATCTTAAATCTTTAAATGTGTGGCTTTGTGTTTCCTGTGACTTGGAAATCTAACTGAGAAGTTGAGGCAACAAGAGAAATACTATGACATTACCATAGTATTTTTCATATAGCTTAATATTGTATTTTATTCTTCTGTGATATTATGAGCATTATTAAAAGGGGTAATGCTCCATGAAGTACTGTAATCTTTTCAAAGCAGTTCCCAGCAAAAGATCTTATGGATGATATCCTTTAAGTCATAAAATAAGGTGAGAATTTCTTTGCAGTCTTTGGAAAACAACCAAAATCCCTCCTGCAAATGGAGACCAAAAATTAATCTTTTGTGAAAGATATGTCAAGTAAAGACTTGAGCAAATGCAAAGAGGAAATGGAGACACAAGATGAAGATAACCTACGTTTGATAAAGATACTAACATGAACAAACCTATAACAAAAATAAAGAAAAAAACATACACAAGCAAACCACTTGTGTTAAATGAGATTAAGAGTCCAAAATGGCAAAAACAGATTTCAACATAAAAAAATAGGAAGGAGTTCATCAGAATAAGGTCCAAATTCAAATCCTATCAAGCATACATTTTACATGCTGAGCTAAAAATTCAAGTCGGAACACCACAAGAATAGGCAAGAACTCAAAGTGCATGTAGCAAAGGCTTGGCAAAGCACCTCAAATGATTACAGACTCAATTGGTTACAGACTTCATGCAGTTATTGCCTCAAAGGAAAAATGCACCCAAACGCTGACTTTTACACTCTGCAACATACTTAACATGACTGTGTCCCAGACACTTCAAATCACTGGATTGAACACAAAGCATGTTATTGTTTAATATGGTCAAAAGTATGTACAGTATAGCATTACCTGCAAATAAAATATGTTATACATGTAATTCATTCTAATCTTATGATCACAAATACAAACTGCTTGACTGTAAAGAAAAAAATAAGTTTTGACTGTTGTCCCAATTCTCTGGGAAGGCAGTGTAAATAAAAGCATTTTTAGGCAGGGAGCCAAACCAAAGGAAAGTTAGAAGAACCTACTACTACAAATGCAGAGTATGCCTTCACAGACAGACTCCTTCAGAGCCTCCAACAGAATTCAGGAATGGATACGAAAGGATCAGCATTCTCAGCTGGGTATCAACTGGAGAAAAAGGATCAATCACAAACACTATTTTGGAAAAGTATACTGTTTATGCAGACACTGATATTTGTTTGCTCATACCAACAAACAAGCTGATGACTGGCAAGATGTTGCCTTATAATTCACCAGCCCTTTTTGTGTCAAATGCAACAACTTCTCACAGAGATCAACATGGGTGACTAATGCAGAAAAGACTCCTCAGTTAGGCACACTGGATGAGTTCATAAATGCAAACAAATTTGGGGGATTTTTTTTGATTTGCCAGAACTAGTGTAAGAATTTACACATTTGAAAGAGATTACTGTAAATTCGTCAGATGGGTTCAAAATCCATCATGAGATACTGTATAACAATAACAGAAATATTTTGGGAAAAATACACTTCTACACTGCAAGTGTAGACAGGTTATTCACTTGCATCTAGCTAAATGGCAATTAGTTCTTTGGGACACACGGTAATACTTATAGCATTAGGTCCACACAACTGCCTTTAATGTTAAGATTTGGCATAATTAAAATGCTGCTACTACCGGGTTGGGTAGGGGAAAACGAGGTCACTGCTGTATGTGCTGTTAGTCGACCAGTATTTGGCACTCATCCTCCAAAAAGATTTCTAAACCAAGATGCATCATTTAAGAATGGAAATGCATATGGTTTCATTGGATAAGGATTTAAACATTCAGATGAAAAGATTATATCCTCTAATTGTGAGATGATAATTTTTTTCCAAATCAAGCCTATGCACAAGTGCAAGAGTATTAGAAAACTAAATAGTAGGATTTCAAGGAACACGGCTGTCAATTTAATTTGCATTTTTCCCTTTCAATATTATAAATACTTTCAGATAAGTAGGTGAATTTAAAAGAAGATCAAAATCATGAGCTATACAAAAACTTATTATCATTGAATCCTATCTACCGGAGATGCCCACATTTACAGTAATACAATCTGAATTACAGTTAAATAAAAGAAACCAATCTCTTTCCTTTAAGCCATCCACTTAATTCACTTTTAACTTGCTTCTCTCCAGGATATTCATATCAAATTAAAGAGAATGAACCTAATCTACTTTCTCATTCAGTGGTACTAAGACAGTGGGCCAGAGCTGGTGTCTGTCGTATCAGAGAAAAAACACCAACTGCATAAAATTCGTAACGCACACAAGGCTGGAGCTCTTCAGTTCATGTTATTGGCTTTCAAAGCTCCGAGGAGTGAAAAATGGAAGAGTGGAATGAAGAAACAAGCAAATACTCAAATCTCAGGAGTGTAAAGAAAATAATTTACCAGTTTTAAGTCTAGCCAGGAGGAAAAATATAACAGCAAAGAACATTAATTTGCATTACCGGTGTGAGGCTTTCATATAATCAGAATAATATTTGTGGTAATTGAAGTCCTCCTTTGGTCATCCCTTCAGGGTGAGGCTGCTGTGTATTTCCATTTTTCTCAGGCAACAGAGGTGGCAGCTGCTGGAGACCCAACAGTAGACTCCTGCATGTGCTGCATTTTGGGAATAATGTCTTTTGGTTTAAGGCAAAAGCAAGTTTGTGCTGTGCCTTAATCTTGTTGTGCCAAATCCGTTTTTTCATTTCAATGTCCTGTACTGCAGGTAATTAAGTTTAGTTAAGCTACTAAACACTAATTCCGAAAAGGGGAGGAGGAAAAAACAGGAAAAAAAGCACAATCATATTTGAATAAATCATCAGTGGCCTGTGGGTTTCACCATCAGACATCCCACATGTAGTTTATTTATCTCAGAACCACATAGTTAGGACTTGATTTAGATCTGCTTCTTGTGAACCATCGCTTAACATCTGGTAGGAAATAAAGATATTTGTGCTCACATCAATTTACGAAAAGAGAAGAGTATACAGTAATGTGCACAGACATGGAGAGATCTTTTGGGAAATCACACTTGCAGCACTGCCTGCCACCTACTGCTTAAAAACACTAAAGCCGAGTTCAAACTGTAATTGTTTCCCATACCAAAAATGTTCCATATCAATAACATTCCTCACATCTTGGAACTCAAATCTAATACTTAGATTTAAAAACTATCCTATCCTCAACAACACCACATGTTATTTTAAAATTTCAGCTGTCAGGTTCAACTAAAGCTGACGTACAGTCTACATCTGGGCAGTATCGTGTTTATAATTTAGCAGATTAGCAAACCAGTATGTGCCCATGAAAGCATTTCAAAACACTGGGAGGGAAATCATACCACTTAACAGCACATGAATTAAAAAAAGAGTCTAAAACACTTATTAGCCTACAATTTCCTCATCAAGTGTTTGCTTTCCATTGGATCGTGTTATTTAAAGATACACAAAGAAAATAAAGCTTCACATTTATCTTTAATGGTGAATCAAACAGAAATCAAAGAAAACCAGCTAGATAATTTGCTTAGACTTTCACACAGTGGGCCACAGGACTCCGTTCCTAGAGAATTCATTCTTTTTTGGCAAAAGTATTTGGTGCAACAGCTGAATAATCATGCTGCCATCTCATTAGGCAGCTCAAGGCTCTTAAGGCTGGCAAAGGCTGAATTCTAAGGAGCAACTTAATAAGCAACCTACACCCAAATGAGCCCAGCGTAAAATGAAAGAGTGACTCATGAAAGGGATCTGGAGTGTCCATCAATTAAAGAGCAGAATACATTTGAGGGAATAAAGTTATAGCAGTATGACATCAAATGCCTTTTCCTCAAATAGGAAAACATGGGTAAGACCTTCCATTAATCAGGCTGCTTATCCATCTTGGGTATAACAACCATGTTGCATTTATTTTTAGCCCATTTGCAATTACAAATATCACAATCACAATACTGTATACACTGCTGAGAGTAATTATTTTTAAAAGTTCTTAAGAACGGACAATTGTGCTCCGTTGGTGCATACAATTATGTTTTCAGTATTAATCCAATGAAAATTAAAGTATTGACTAAAAGGATTCCATGCTGTAGTAATTGCTGTGCTTACGAAATGGCATATTGTCCAGTGTAGCACTGTGCTTCTGTGCGCTTAGGATCAATGGAGGCAGACCTCCAAGGTTCATACTTCTTTGGTTCTGAGAGATTTGCCCTTGATCTCAGTGGATAAAAGGCTTTGGATATAAACTAAGAAAGGAAAAGTTAACCTTAGCAGAATTTCTTTCTGTATGAAGGAATTAGATTGCCCCTAGAGAAATTCTCTCTTGCAATACTTTACAACAATGCCAGGCTCACAAATAACAAATCTGCAAGAGGCTTATAATCACCTAGGGACCTAGAATTTGGATTTGGCAGGATCAAATTACCATTATTAATATTAGAAGCACAATAAAAATGTGATGTTTCAGACAGACAGAAAATTGTTTTTTTTTACATTGAAGCCTACTTAACACTTATTTTACAAAAAATGGATAGCCTCAAACTCAACAGCAGAATCCATCTCTCTTTGAAAGGAGACAACGGGAAATAGAACCTGCGTCTAACAGATTGAATCACTGAAAGTTGACACATTTTGTTTAGAAAAGGAAATATTCCTTACATAAACACTTTATAGCAACATATCAAGTCATCTCGTTGAGTCAGGATGTAATATTCATCTTTAGTTCCCATTAAGAAGACAGACGTGAAAGCATCTGGAAATTAAGATTTAATATATTTTAAATAATTAAACACACAGATCACTGATGGCTCTGATCCTGTTACAAGGCCCAAGCTGAGTAAGAAGTGGCCAGCCTGGTAAAAGATCTGCAATGCACAGCAGGGAGAAAACTATAAACTGAGCAGCAAATCTGCACTAGGGTCCCTTATGTTTTTAGATAAACATTTAAATTCATCCTCAGATTAAAAAATAAATGTATGGAATTATTCTTCCCTATTAATTTCAAAAACCTTATCCAAAACCATACCTTGATGATAACACTGATGAGGCCAGATGCCTAAATGTCAATGTGTCAATTAAACTGTAAAAGAAGTTAAGAGTCTTAAGAACACAGCTTTAAAAAATGTTTTAAAAACATGTAAGAAAAGCTTTTCCTGTGCACAACCTTTTCCCACAGATTAATTTAATCAGTGTGGCCTCTTTTCTGAAATGTGGTTCCAGTCCATCTGCCACTGTACCCCAATGTAATATGAAAAATATCTCTGCAATTAGGCATCAGCAGTAATAAGCCAGCTGCTGGATTGGATGATTTAATGGCTATAAACAAAAGGTAGTATAGTTTATGGCCAGGCAATTCTAAGGTATACGTACAGCATTCGTAAATAGGGAGCTGCTTGGAAGCTGTTTTTAGTTCTGATTTTCCAATTTAATAATACTCTATGAATTTAAACCATACCCTAAATGTCACTGTTGATGTGTCAACAACAACTACAAAGGAGAAACGCTGCTTGATAGTAGCTACTAGGTACTGCACATCCAAATCTAAAATAGAGCACAAAGAACTATCTGAATGGATCACCCAGTAGAAAAGCCCTCTGCTTCGGCTGCAAGTTGGAGCCGATAAAAGATCCCCGGGTTGAATCTAGGGTTATTAGCCAGCTGGATTCTTCAAGGGACATGCAGATTGACAAGCATCTCCAAGGTGTGATGTGTTTCAAGTTGGCCAAAGATTCATTCAGTTTCATTAAAAAGATCCATGGTGCCAACAGGCTTGCGGTGCTGTCAGCCGTATCAGAAAGTGTTACATCAAGTCCCCCATTAGATGCCTCCTCTATGATGTCTGTGCTACAGGCTCCAAGAGTGACAAGACGAGGAGGCGCTGACGGTTCACATTTTACAAGAACTATACAAGTTCTCTCTCCTGTGCCGCTAAGAGGGTCTCATGGCAATCTAAGTCTGCAAACTATTAGCAATTACCGTAAAAACCACATTAGTATTTTTCAATTCTTAAGCCTTACAAAGACTTTCTGTAATTAAAAAAAACAGTCCAGTACAGGCTTATATATGAATTTACAGAAACAAAAATTCTATGGCAACTATGGTTCAAGAGCAATATTTCATAGAGTAAACAAAAAGATTTAGAGGATGAAGTTTTTACACTGTGTTAAACATGACACATTTGGTGCTTTTGTTTTCACACAAAGAAGATGCAACATCATTACAGCAATGGTGATATTACAATCACTACAGGATTTTTTGTATACATGTGAGGGGGCAAGGAATCAATTTACATCACTGCATGACAGTGGGGGTAAAAAAAAGACTTTTATTCTTGGCATCTCTGCTATACCAGATCATAAAGGTGGCACCTAATAGCACTTAATCTTAAAGTTGTGGTAGCTAATGCACACTTCCTTAGACTGCAGTCAGCAGCAATTTACAAAAAAAAAATCAGGATTTCAAACTTCGTAAGAGCTATGATTTAGGAAAAAAGGTGTCAAAGGCCAGATAGCACACAATGTACACAATGAAGACATACATTTAACGCAAAAGGTTGAATCTGACTGTCAGGACACATCAGTTTGAGACAGGTTTAATTACCACACGCCTTCAAAATAAAAGAGGAAAATTGGACTGTAGTGCTTCCACATGCTAAGTTAGTTCCTATATGCAGAGTTGTAAGGGAGGTGGGTCAGCCATCTAGCTTGCGATTAAGGAAAAATGGGGAGGACCTGTTAGAGAACCTGCTGGCAGGAGTGAACCTATTAGCCACACTTGCCTTTTCCTGTAACTTTCAGGGTTAGAAAAAAAGTCGAAATGTGGGCAAGAAATGCAAGGACTGCACAATGAATGGATACTGTTTTAGTGAAAAAGCTTCTTAAATACATTATATAAAGAGTAGCATTTGGATAAAAAAGTCATAGCTGCAATAAACTATCACTTGTTAAGGCTACAAATGAATGATTATCATAATTCTAATGGATAAGCCAATAAAATTAACGAGTAAAGAGGTCTAATAAATGCCTTCTGCCTCTAGTGTGCAACTAAGATCACTCGTTGAAACAGGGAATAATTCTTTAAGACTAATGTGACTGGGATTTCCTGGAAGTTGGTTCCCAACTGGTCAAAATGGAAATTTAGAAGTCCCCAGTATGAAAACATGGTGTGGAGTGTTTGAGTAAAACTGATGTCAGGGGACCCTTAGACACAAACTGCAGTACATTAATCATGTGTTATGATTTATTTACTGGGGTGTATTAGTGACTGTCTGTGTGGCGTGTTGGGTATTGTCTTTGTTAATTACCGTCATTGGTTAAGAGCTGCAGATTAAACATCCAGTGACAAGTATCCATACGCATTTTGTCTATTTCTGTCAGTGTAGATTGCCATTTAACCACAGACGTTACACACTGAACATAAATTCTGACTAGACGACACTTTTTCAGAAAGAAATATATTGCAAAACTCTAAATTGTAGTTTATTCAGTTACTCTTGAAGTAGGGCATTTTTAATTCATTGTTCGTTCAATATTTTACATAGAAGTCTGTACTTGTCTTCACAAAGACAATATATGTGGAAAACTGTAAGAATATAGAACCCACTATTGTGTATTAATTACATCACAAGTGAAAACCCCCAAGTGTACCCCAAACTAAACCTTATTTACCATTAAGGAGTGTTTTTATTGCAGCATTAATAAAAATATTACATTTTACATCAGGCAATTTTATTTACCTAAATACAACCCAAAATGTCATAGATAATTGCAAAAGAGAAAGTTAATAATTCACTTTACACCACCTAAACAATCCTAAATCTGAGGTAAACTCAAATCTCCAATACATTCAAGACTTTAAAACAATGATGGAGCTGAGTGATTTTTACTTGTATATTCTGACCTCTCTCACTTGCTTTAACTCAGCTGTCCAGATTTGTCAGTGAAGGCAGGTGCATGGTTCGATAGAGGAGGAGAGGTGGGTTTCAGACGTGACTGAGCTTATTATATACATGAGTGTGAGATTGAAAAGTGTGGCATCTCTATTACAACCAGAACACTTTTCCTTTCCTCTACATGCAATACCAAACCTGTAGTTTCAAGTACAAAATGGTAGCTTTGCTCTCAGTTAAGAGAGTCCTAAAAGTACCAAGAAATGTTTAGTGTTTCGAGAAGAATTGCTGGGCTTGTTGCAGTTCTTCTGATCCTTTCTTTAACAGGTTAAAAGTTGTAAATGCATTTGGAAATAAATTCCATCACTGCCAAATTGCAAACTGTTGTTGCCAGAGTCTTAATCCATCTGGAATCAATTCAGCCAGAGCTGACAAGATCTTTTCATTTTTGTTTTCTGATAAACTCTTAAAAACAAAATTCTTCACAGCCCCTGGAGAAAGCAGAGGGGGTTAAGCTGAGGCTGTGGCTGTCAGCAAGGCTGTGCTATAAGGACACACTTTTTTAATCTCGAGATTAATATTTTATTTAAAAGAGCCTCTGCTTCACAGGCTATAGCTCTTGTTTAATTAAAGGGAAAGCAAATGGGAATGCAGTGGGCTTATAGCTTTCTTGTCGTTTTGATCCATCATCTAATTAATAAAAATAAGATCAATTTTATCTAGAAATCACTGTTTTATTATCTTTAAAACAAAAGTAGCTCTAATGGTTATAAATTAGACAATGGAAATGTTAATGGGAGCCAATTCTTTTTTCTCCTCCAAAAAGAAAAAAAGTTCTAAGCTGACTCGGACTCAAACAACTGAATCACGACAGATAAGAAAGGGCCTCTGAGGGGCCAACCTCAGAGAAGGAAAATTGAAAGCTTCATAGGGAAGCGCTGGATTTGATGTAGTTTAGCACTGGCAAGAGCTGAAGGAACACCTTTCACCCTCTTTACTGATTGCTTCAGCAGCAATTAGATAACGCAGAGGACATTCAAATCAACACTACCGCACTGCACTGACTGGCTCAAATGAGCCCACCAACCTGCATCACCGCTCTGGGAGAAGCACACCAATTTATGGCATGAAAGACAGCTGCTGTTTCACTGGGTAGGTTAAAGGGCTGTTCTCTGCAAATTGTCAAAGGTAAACTCTGTGATTTTTGTAACCTTTCTCAGAAGGAGTTGTTTTTAGACGTGCTTTATTTCCCTTCCAGCTTCTCAATCTATCACAGGAATATTTTGTTTTGTTTGATGCCTAGAGCAATTTCTTCAATATAAAGGTTGAGAAAGCGCCACTACATATACTGTAGCAGCAGTAAACCTGAATAATGCAACATGAAGATACAGAAATACCCAGTGTTTTTTCTTCCCTTAATAAGGAATTGTACAGCACTTGAACTTGTTCAAGGTTGATTTTTCAGGTAACTATTACAAGAAATATAGCAGTTGCTCGTGTGTAGCTGGGGCTTTCAGTTTTCTTGGGGCATTCATTGACAAACCTCAGTCAAAATACATTTTAGAATAGGTCAGACTTTTTTAGCTGTCTTTAGATTCCCTGGGGATGCAGGCTAGCATTGTTCAAGCAAAAGCTAAATGCAATCCTAATCATAAATGTGTACGTAGGGAAGGTTTTTTGCATGAAAAGCTTGTAGAAAACAAATAGGAATTATTGCTCAATTTCAAATGGCACATAGCTGTGTGTAACAACCCAATTTTAGCTTACATTATCAATAGCTTCACATTGAATGATTGGCATGTAATAAGACCAATTATAATGCTAATGTAAGTTAAATGAGAATTATGAGCATTTGTTTATTATCGAAATTTCTGTCCATATCATAATCCTGGAGAAACTATTTGATATCTCCCTAAAATAAAGTTCACACTTTCCTCTAGTTCCTGCTGTTTTCCAAGCACATCACATTTTTACATCCAACCAGCACATAATTAATTATTTTAAAATCCACATGGCATGTAACTCACTACTACATCTTCATTTGTTTTAAAAATCTAGGACATGTGAGTATTTTATATTTTATGACAATATACATGATTAATGCTGGCAGAATCACAAGAGCTCGGATGTTAAGATCTCCCTATGAATGGACTTGGTTAGCACTTTCAGTGTAGCCTCATAACTGTATGTGGAAGACATAAACATATTAAAACTGTCTTGTATTCACATCAGATATCTATTACTTTATGTAGAATTGGAACAGGTTTGTAAAGTAGATTCTGGTTAAATTAACTTGTTAATTGCTGATTGCATTTCTCACTCACCCTGAATGCTAGTTTTCTTGCCACCTGACAAGAAAACATCACTTTTTGCTCAAAGTGTTCTAAATTATCACTATTTCCAGGTATTTACCTATTTAAATTTAAGACAGCCGTGGGTCTGCGGCTCTCCATTCACAGGACATTCAGTACGATTATTCTGTTTTTCTTTAATACCTTTAGATCCTTAATGATTAATGTCTAAGTCCCCTGTAGTGGCTGAGGCAGAAGACAGAATGCACAGTACCACCCTAAAACACTAATACCATCAACTGCAAAAGGAGATCTGACGAACAGGTGAGCACCAAAAAAAAGAGGAATTTGGAGTGCTCCATTAACCCCATAAGGGCTTTTCATTTCAAGAACTGAATACGTTTTCATAGATAAGAGACACTAACTTTTTGACATGCTACATCCATTTTTGACAGTAAGCTGCTTTAAATGACTTTTGCCCCTGCCGTTATGCTGACTCTGGGTTGCACTCGAAGAACACAGGTCTCTTTATGACAGATTAGCTGGAGTACAGTGGGCGTCTGATTCACGACACACGATTTTTTTTTAGTTTTTTCCCCGAACAGACACAAAAAGATGGCTTTGAAATGACAAATCGGAGCAGAAGTGACGAGAAGAGCGTGCTCTCAGCCAGAGAAAGCTGAAGCCAACACACACAGCTCACAGGCAACAAGCTCTTGGCTAAGGATAGTAATTATGTTCACCACAGGCCAGCTGACACACATTTAACCCCTTTTTTCATTCTGGAACTTGGTTATTCTACAGAAGAGGACTGAACTTTCCCAACCAAAAAAAATCTCAGACTTATAAAAAAAAATCGAAAAGGCACGACCTAGTGTTCAATCTTGAAACCAGAAAAATTTAATATTTAGTCATACTTTAAAGGGTTAAAAATACCCACTTTGTAAATGTGTAACAAGGTATTAGAGCAGAATTACACGTTTACAAAATGTTCTTGTATGAAAACAATATGAAAATGCATTTACTCATTAATGGAATTTTGATTAATAGTCCTGGATAAGGACCTGCTTTGTCTCGTACTGTAATACAATTTCACTCTTCTTTGCCAAGCCCCGATATTTTAGAGCAACAGAATACATCACTCGCTCTGCAGACAAGTAAACGAAAAAGACACCCTCTTTTAAAGCAAACTTAGTTTTTCAGACAGTTTTATCACAGTTTGAAACCTTGAGATTTACTGTAGTCTTTTTAGCAATTTTATCCAGAGTGACTTCCAAAGGACAGGAGTGTGCTGAGGATCAGTTTTATATCTCCGCTGAGGGACACAACACAAAAAAGAAATTCGGTAACTTGCTTAGGATGTCACACAGTGGATTTGAGCTGGAAACATTCTACTAACGAGTCTTTTTTCTTACCCAACAGATCACCTGGCTTCTTAAGCGACCCGTTTCTATGTAGTTTCAGAACACCAAAGCACAACAGTCTTTTAGTTTAAAATTTATGACTTGTACACGGATATGGAAGGGAAAATGGGTTAAGATCAACGCTGTGGACAAAAAAAAGGCTCTTTCTGTCCTCTGATCTTATCATGAAAATGCTGTTCCTTAAAGCGTTGCTTATACTGCTATCTTTCCCCTGATACCCGAGTCAACTCTTGCACAGAGAAAAGGGCAGATCTGTCTCATCCCTTAAAGCCAATGAGAGAATATGAAAAAGAAATTGCTCAACAGGAAGGAACAAGTATATGTCGGATTACTGCCAGAGGGAAGCTGCTTTGCCGATCAATTTTAACAAGTTTATCCAGAGCTGTATATGTTGCTGAAGTTGGTACAACAAACTGCAAAAAATAGAATTTGAGATGCCAGAGGTGCTAGTTAGCGAGCTTATAATAATCTGATCACCCAAGTTACTGACTGGGGACTTTTTAGATCATATCAGTTTGCAGAGCTCTGTGAAGGTGCATTCAGAGCATTCTGAGCACAGACCATCACTGAGGAAACCAGAAAATGTGTTTTTCTGCAAAAAACACTTTCTACAGTGTGGCTTTTGTTATGGCTTGGGTTCACAGTAGCCTCTACATCAGGATATCTCGAATAGGATGATCTTCTAGGATTAAGTTTTTTTAATGGGTTCTTATACTCCTGTTTATTCAATGTTCTGTCTAATGCAATGTGATATGTTTTTTGTTTACACATATAAAAGACTTGAGAGGTACACGAAAAACAAAATTCACTCCATTTGCTGGATTATTTTTTTACAGATTCCTCTCTCATTGCTGGTAATAGATGACAGTTAGCACAAGCTAGCTAAAAAACAGAATGCTGGAATACAAAACTGTTAAAACCTTGTCTAAAAAAATGTTGACAGCTACTCTCTTCTTAAATAGTGCCAACTCAGAATATATTTACATAATAATGATACAAAAACAAAAAAGGTGAATATTTGCAATGCAGGCTCAGAACAAGATGCACCTCAGTCACAATAATTATAATAATAAAAAAAAATATTTGACTTTTTCTTGGTATACTACAAACTTCTGCTTCCTAATCAGAATGAATTTGAAATTGAACTGAAACTGCCAGGTCCCATGCACACGTTCGCCAATGAAGCTTAGGATAAAGCAGGCCAAAGCAACACGGACACAAAATACAAGTAGAAAAGAGCGATTGAAGCTTTTACAACTCGTAGAAATATATATTTTTAAACTTGATGAGCAAGGGTTCTCCCCGCTGATAAAACTCAAACCTGTGTTATCCATCAGCACTTTCACTGATGTCACTGAGAAGGCTCCCCTGGAGGTTAGACCGTCAAGCCCCAGATACTTTGACACTAACCTGTATAGATGGCCAGCTTCCTCTCAATTTGTGAGCCGTGTCTATCCCACAGTAATACAGAGCAACAGGCTCTATGGGTTGAAACAAGCCTATGAAAGCTTGTTCTGTATTCTGTATGTAGCTGGCAGCAGGGAAAGAGGGCAGCAAGTCCCCAGGCTGTTTATTACTCCCAGATCGTGGCATCCTAAGAAGTGGCCAACTGTGGAAATTGACGGGGCAGTCTCTGCTGCAATCTGGTTCCTCTCAAATATCGAGAAGGGTAGCTAAGCCCTGCACAGTGCAAGCGGTACCATTCCCTTTCCTGCCAGGGTGTATGAGAATCTGACCTTGTACTCCCTAGCCTGATGTGTAGCAGAATACAGAAAAGCTCTGCGTGCATTAATGCAAGAAGGTTGGCACTCGTAGCCAATTGTTGCACTGACCTGCTGTCACACCCACCCCCCCACATAAACACCCCATAAAACCAAACAAAAAATTCTTGTATACTTAAAGTAAGGCTCTGTTTATATCAAGTTCTTTTAAAGAGAAAAGGGTAATAAGAAAGGCCTCACAACAATAACAGTAGACATTATGGATTCTTAAGATCAATGGATGCAGCCATCCAATTCAGAAATTATCGCTAGGGAATGAACAAGCGGTGCTACACAAATGTATAATTGATTAGCTAGGGGCTGCCTTTGAGCAGCAGCTGAAGTTGTAGTGATTAATTTACTCTCCCCTCATATGGAGAGTTATGTATTTTATGAAGATAGTGTAGACAGGTCTCAAATCTATGGTCTTAAACTCTGTACACCACCTTCTTTGTTCCTAAGTGCTACTGTGCATTAAATGGTTTTCTAGTGATTAACAAATTCTGCATTTCAAGTGAAGATTTGCAGCAGGAAGGGCTGCATTAGTTGGAAATGTTAATCCATGTAATTTGCTCTTTGAGGTGAGAAGTAAGCCCATATAGTCAGGGAAGTCTTAAGGAAGAAGATAAAATAGCAATTTATAATTGGATGAGGGAGGTTACCTTATGACCAGTTCTGAAAAAGACGCATAACTAGACTTAAGGAGGCTGAACTTAAAGATAAGGAATGGTTTCCTTTGCTGTAGCATGTAATGTAAGTATCAAAATGAAACGAATTGGTAACAAACACAGTTCTAGCTAAACTACCCTCATCATTCATTTCTGATCAATATCTTACCACTTCCTGTAATACAAAGAGCCCCCTTATGATATGGACATCCAGCATACTGGTTATTTACCAGGGTATGCTTTCTCATAAGTCTTGCTCACACAATCATTCTCTCAAGCCGGCATCACACTATATGACATTTCCTAGGATTTTCAATAGTAGCATATATTTACAAAATCATAAGAAAATCACAGCGAGTTGCAGAGAGTCGCAGAGCACGCCCGTTAACGTCAGCTGTGTAGTGTGACACCCCCAGCGACTCAGTCATAGCGCTCTTAACAGGGGGTGGGCAGTGAGCAAGATGTGTACTTGATAATGTGCCCATTATATTTGACATTATAGTGCAATACTAATTTGTTTACAATATTTGGCTTAAAGGTATTTTATATTTTTAACTTTTATTTCTGTAAATGTGTTCAATATTCATAAAGAATAATTATATTTTTGAAGATGTTTATTTTTGGAGAACAATGCCTATGTTACATATTTCAAGATGTTTATGTGCTTGATCTCCTGTTTACTCTCGTGTGGTGCTCCTCATGAGGCGACCTTGTGGTACTTTTGCGGCGCAATACAAGATTTGGAACCGTGATGTCATGAGGGAAATGTGTAATTAGTCATCCCCTGCGATTCCTAGTCGTATATTTTGACACCCTCTAGGAAAGAAAAGGCAGCAAGATTCAGCAACGGCAGCCGTTAAATCTGACATGCTCTCTGACTAGAAGTCGTGTCGAGTCATGTAGTGTGACACCGTCTTAAAGTTTAGAGGTTGTCCTCTCCAATTCACCCTTAGGTATTCTTCATTCTTACTGTAATCATATGACTCCTTCTAAAGTAACTGATATCCTTTTGAAGATGTTGAAATCATTGGACATTGTTATGTAGTGTATATTTCATTAAAATGTACTTATTTCCGACAGCCCTCAAGATTTAAGTGAATCTCTCCGGCAGCCCATATATTGTATTAACCAAGTCCTGTGTTCGTGCAGTTGACACCATACTGCTGATGAAGTTCACCTCGAAACAAAATTTCAACCCCAACAAAACAAAAGCTGCTGTCAGAAGTCACTGGCTGGATATGACAAGGGTTGCCCATGTTGAACAAGAGTGCTCTACATCAAGAGAAGGGGGGTGGGGATGGAGCAGATCAACCCCAGTGGCTGTCTCCAGAACACCATTCACACAATTTACCACAAAAGGTCTTTAAAATTATCTATTGGACATACTAGGATTCACAGCAATCTACCAGCAAACAGGATGCATCAAGCTGCCAATTAAAAAGTGAAATGCTTAATAAAGTATGACCCCCGTTTTTGTGGTTTTACGCAAAGCCAATTACTCAATAATTCAAAGACTAATTTAACCTTAAATAAGGCTGGTCTCAAGAGAGGAAATGAGTGGCAGATACACATAGTACAGTGAATTGAGAAGAGTAAATTTGTAGTTTTTGAATCAATCGTTGCTGTTACACATGAATTGTAAGAAACGAAAATGGATTTGTGGAGCAGGGACGAAAAAAAAAGAATGTTCACCTGATAAACAGTTTACCCTAGAAGAGGACACAGTCATTGCTTGGTATTCTGCTGTGGGACTCGGGAGGCAGGAGATGTGATTGATATTAGTTTTTATGCTAATGTAGCATTTGGAAATGTAGAACAAGATACAATTTGCATACTTCGGGCTCCCTTTCCGTTTTTCAAAATGCATAAATCCTGTTCTTCGAGATCCTGCAAGGCTAGCTAACGGGGCTTATTCATAAAAAAGGCACATACAACTGCTGTTTTTTTTTTCTCTGACGTTCCTTTCCTACCATATGCCCTCATAATGGATGACATTAATTAAGCCAACATATTTCAGTTAAAGGGAAAAAAATCACATATATACACATTAACTGACCTCAGACACATTGACTCGTCCCTCCTGGAAAGAGCAATCTGCAGCATTGTGGGTACACATGTGGCGATACTTGCACCAGTGACAGGGAAAGGAACCATTAACGCAGGAGAGGCAGCTAAAAAGAAGAAAACAAGAAAAACAGTAAACAGGTGTACATACAGTAAATAGCCACAAAATGCACATTGAGAAATTCACCAGGGTGTTCAGCAATATAAATGTTTGGCCAAGATGTTTGGTATATCTTCTGTATAAAAATACATGCTGTATCTTGAATAAGAGACATGGAATCGGGTGACCACTTGGTGATGAACCTTGCATACCCCCAGTTCTTGAAAATCATATTGCTTATGCTTTCTTAAAAATTAAAACTGCACACTTCATCTTTTTCATCCCAAAGGATTACAAAGTGATTCACAAATAGGAGGGGACCCACTGCATCCACCAATGAAGAGCAGTGATTATGCTCCAGCAGTCCTACAGTATAGTAGATCAGTTGGAGAAGTGAGACTTTTCTACATCAAATGACGGGGAATCTCAGGCCAGGCTGGACTAATCTAGAGCAGAATTTATCCAGGACAGCAGGGTTAACACTGCTCTCCTTATCGAAGATGTCATTTAAATTTTAACAACCGAGGAAATTGTCAACCAAATAGAAAATAGTCAGCTTAACAGTACATTAAGAAGCAACTTGTACTCCTTAGCAGTCTCCCATTCTAGTGCTGACTAGGCTAGCTTCTGAAATCTGACAAGACCAGGCTACAAGGTGGTAATGCTGCTGCCAACATCTGAGGATAAAGGCTTGTCAAGATGTGAACGAGGCAAGTACAAATTACTGGCATGTTGTTTAAACATTGGCAGCAACCTGGTGAAATGTTACAAAACTCCCTAATTTACACCATCCTCCTATTTTCTTTCAACTCTCTTTATATCTCACCTGCAGCCAATTATCAAATATCAACTAACATATGTTAACACATACAATCATAAGAAAAGAACAAGTCAAGGGTCAGAACACACGGTGGTATTTTGCTTTCAATATTAGCCAAGTTTGCTGGCAGGAATGACAAGGCCCAGCCTTGCTTCTTCCCATGATCTGCTGGTTAAGCTACAAGGTGGTAATGCTGCTGTCAGAAGATCTTTCTTACAATGCGCATAAAGCACTCCATGATCTTAGCCCAAGGTAGATTCTAACACTCCACACCACTTGACACCAATTAAGGTCCTGAACTACAAATTGACTGGCCATGCATATAACTAGGACTATCACCACAGCTGTCATGCCTACCATCACTCAGCTACCTCCTTGTAGGATTTTGAATTCAGGGACAGTTAGGGACGATGCAACACAATAAACTCAAAATTCAGCAAATGTGTTCTGTTTTAACCACAGCAAAATTCCACCATCTTTGGTTTCCCTCCGATTAATATTTTGAAAAGTGTCTGGAGATTCTTCAGCACAATATGACTTCTTAGCTGCTGTTTCCATTGTATGAAATCATGGTGGTGGGAGATAAAACTGTATATTTCTAAACTGGCTTGCCAAACCAAAGATGTATGCTATGCCTTATATCTTGCACTTGCACTATTTGTGGTTCACTGTGTAAATTATGGCATTATGTTTAAGCTAGTTCTCACATTTCTTCAAGCTAATCAATATTTTACTACAGTTCTACACCTTGGCTGCAAGTTAAATTACACATAATGTAGTTGTGTTATTAACTGTCACTCACTCCGAATAAAAGCATCACCCATATGAAATAGCAGTAAACGAAAAGATCCGTTTAACAGCACATGTTCAGGTTTATAGATAATGCATAGTTCTATTTCTTTTTAATGCTGGTCTCCGTTTATACAGCTAGGTGTACTGGAGAAATGGGGGTAAAAGTAACAGGAACTTGAACCCACAACCCACTAGTTAGAAATCCCGACACTTATATAGGAAAGCATGTGATAAAAGAAAATTGAATGGGAGAAAAAAAAGCATTTATGATTTTTTCATGCTCCTCAGATCTGTCATTTATTAGCACTCAGTGAGCTTCAAGTGGCAGACTCCACAGTAGTGTTTAATTTACTTCCCATTTACATTCAGTTACTGTGTACTGACACAGGGACAGAAAGGCCGTCGACTTAATTTATAGCTTCATAGTTAGCGCTGCATCATTTGAAAGCCTTTGGCCCTCTGTGCAGCTAGGGGAAACAGTCACTCAGTTATCGATGACCGCTCTTCAAAACAAGATTTAGATCAGATAGGTGAAGTAGCCTTGGGACTTCTTATTCCACCTATAAGCAGGGCTAGAACTGAGGGGAAGTGCCATTTGTATTGTAACAAGACGTGTTTGCCTACTTAAAAGAAATATAAAGATCTGCTCACCTAGTTTCCCAGAAACCCCTTTCTCCTGCCAATAAGGACTAAGGGACTAAGAGACTAAGGATTCCAATACACTTTTTTTCTATGGCAAATCTTGAATCTCCCCACATTTCTAGGTTATGAATTTGGCTTTACCACACCCTGGCAATAATTCCCTTGCTTACCGTTTGATACTGCAATTACTGCCTGCATTTGCCTCCATAGAGAAGAGTAGCTATCTCTCAAAATCACAAAGTGGTTGCTTCATACACCAATTTGGCACTGTTCTATTACAACAAAGTAAACACTGAATCTGGGCTACAAGATTTAAAAATGACAAAAACAATATATTCACATCATGACCAGGTAAATTCCACTATGTATAAGGAAGATGTCATGTCTACATTCTATAACGTACTCCATATTAATAAAAGATGGAACACACACAACAAATTGGACAATTAGGAAATGCCACACAAAGACATTTACTAATGTCTTTACTAATTTACATAATCATCTGAACAATCCCAAATATCACCCCTCCCCTTGTCTGTAAAAGAAAAGTCTAAGAAATAGTTCTGCCTCATGCTAAACCTCAACAGGAGTACAGTATATCATAATGTCAAAAATGGAAAAAAAAAATGTGTACAGTACAGTACATAACATAGAAGTGACTGAAGATTCATTTCGGGCCCACTGGCTGGACCTGTCACCTCAGCCAGATAAATGTTCAGTCAGCAAAGAGGAAACATCAATCAACATGGGGGAAAATAAGTGGCAGGAGATCAACTCCAGGAAGAAAAACGGTAGTGGACACAGTGGGAAGAAGTAGAGGCAGAATAGATCAAAAAGTTTGTTTTTTTCCTCACAGGGGGGTATATACTGTATATTCATAGCTGGAGAGTACAAGCAGGAGTGGGAATGAGATTTTGGCAGTCACATTTGGAAACTCAAGAACATGATGACTGTGTTGAACTGAGAGTGTCCATGGGAAGGTACAGTACAGTATGTTCTTGTTCTATATAGTGACTGATGCCTCATTGATTCCACCTCACCCTTGCATAACTATGGCTTTGCAACAGTCCTGACAATAAGACAGGTCTCTGATGACTAAACTCAAATGCTCAAATGAAAATTCAGTTCAAGCATAAAGAATAAAACTACAAAAAAGGCCCTTGGCTCTCTAAGGAATAAGTTACGATACATACCGTGGCTTAGAGAAAGAATGTCCCAGGAAGAAATAAGTAGTGTTGTTCTATTTATCATTATCATCTTCTCAGTGAACTGTCAATGTCCCACTGGTCTCCCCTACTGTCAAATTATTTTTTTTGCCACCAGCTAAATAAAATGTTCTGTTGCTGTAAATGGGAATTGAGATGGTAGAACCCTGCAGATATCAATAACAAAGAAAGACTTGATTTCACATTTTCTGCAGAACTGGAATTCAGTGTAAACATACTCCACACCTTTTATAGATGGAAGTCTGACTTATTTTATACAATTTGCTAATCCAAAATGTGTCTTTTTCCTGACGAATGTACCAAGTATATTTGATTCTTTACAGATAGATTAAAAAAAGACCCCATACCACGATTATTGAAAATCAGGCTACCACTCAAGATGTCAAAATGACAAAAAATAATATCTTCATTACATTCCACAATGGAAAAGGAAGATGTCATGGCTACATTCTATAATGTACTCCATATGGATAAATGACGGAACAAACACTTTGTGTAACACCAATATCGCTGCCAAAGCAAAACACTTGCATAATTTTTAGAATTAAAATTTGCTAAGAATAACCAATACTTGAAGAAAGAATTGTGCTTAAAGTAAATTATAGTTTTTGCTGGTCTCTTAAAATAAGCAATGGAAAAAGGAAAACTTTTAACAGACAAGACAGGACTGTCAGAATTACGCACTTTAAGGGCCTGAAAAAAGTACTCTTTTTAAGTTCAAAGGATACTTGACTAAATTCTAAGATGAAATGATGAAAGAATAAAATATTTAAAACATCAGATTAAAAGAATATCAAATTGCCAGGGTTTTAAACTTTAAAGCTTAGAATACATAATTACTTGTTCAAATTCACCAGACCTCATAAAGCAACAACTGGCCATGTAGCGTTGTGGTTGTACTGATTTGAAGTCAGCCAGGTTTTCGGCAACACAAAAGCAAAGCCTTTCATGCATCTCTGGACTTACAGTGTTATCGCAGAGAGCTGTGTCAAGTGCTCCATGATGCCTCAGCCCTGCTGTTGGCATGGGTGGTTTGAAATTTATCGAGCAGCAGGTAGCCTGACAGTGTCCATTTTGGAAGAAGTATGTGTGTTTTCTTCTGAATCCAGCTCTAGAATGAGAGCTGTCGTGAAAGTACTTACAAAATAAAGAAAAATACTGACCTATGAAAACCTTTCCTGGGCACTTGAAAGCTGGTTTCCACAGGGAATTTTGTACAAAAGCCAATGAAAACACCATTAACAAATATTACAAGCATTTTCTCTGAAGCCGCTCTGTTGCTTTATGGGAAGAAATGGAGGCATTATAGTTCTATATCTTTTTAATGTGGGTGTCCCACTGGTTTTCTCCACTAAGAAGCTATTCTGTACAGTGAATAAGGAACCTTTTTTACAGCTTAAAATGGCATTAATTTAATCCTTTCATATTAAAATTTTCATTGTGCTGCAGTTGAAAAAACTAACCTTTGAATACTATGGCGACATTATTCCATCACAATGGTATACATTTATTCTCACACTTATTCAAAAATGCATTCACTGTCATGTGCTTGATTAAGCTTTTCAGCTTTTATTTCCAACGTATTTGATGTCAAATGAAGAAATTAAATTAATGCTGCAAATTGCCTTCATGTAGGGGGGACCCCAATGAGCATCTTAATTATATAAAACTTGACTCACTTGACACTGAAAAGCAACAAAAGAACAGTCATAGTCAAAGTCAAAGATCATCTCCCAACACAATGGAAATAAGCTATTTTGCTGACCCACTGGATTTGGGGTTGTGATGAACTGGCAAATACAATAAGTAATTTGTCTGCTATGTAAACTCAGGATTCCTTGTCTCTTAGACAGCTCAGCTGCATATCAAATGCTCAGCTTCTTTAGCCATCTGTTAAAGCCTTCTTTAGACCTCACAGGCCTCAGTCCACCCACTGCATTGTTTTAAAGCTTCATTTCAGCTCTGCCCCACCTAAGACACGTATGAAACGTTTACTCATATAGCACCATTCAAATGAAAAAGGGAAACCAATACAGACTCCTGAGGGAGCAGAAAAGCCCACGTTGGACTTTACAAGCCACAGGCTCTTTAACAAATTGAACTCATGAAACGGAAAACCTACACATTCAAGTCCCAAGTCCCATTTCAACACTGCATGTACACAACAACAAATTTAACCAAAATGGGGCAGCAAACAAGCACAGAGTGCAGAACAAAAGCCTGCAGCTTTTAAAAAAGAAAGTGGGTTAAACTCTACCGAGAGAAAAAAGGGGGGGAAAATCCACACAGGATTTTAAATGACAGGATAAATGCTCCTTTTATAATGTGGTGACATGATAGTAAGTGCTTCCTCATATACTCGTCCAGCAGTTATAATGTCTTCCAATTTTTGTTTCAAGAGACTTCTATTATATTGGGTAATTTTGAGAGGTTTTATCCACTCTATCAATTAGCTATGTTGTTCCAAGCTCCATAGCACATTTAGCTATGTTGCTCCAATTAAAAAATAGTCTACTACAAAATAAAACAAAGAAGGAAGTTTTTATATGACACTATGACACTTTTTCCTATGGCTAATGTATTATAGGTTATTTCTTCAGTTATAGATTAGTTTACATATATGAATCAAGTTAAGAACAAACTGTTATAAGTTCCCTTTCCTGCATGTCTTAACAGAAAAACACCTAAGGCAGGGTATTTTTCTGACTCCAAGTGCTGAGCACAGAAAACAGTTCAGACAGTTCAGAGTTTGAACTGGTAGTTACATGAAGGGTACATTTTTCAAAGCATTTTAGAGCTGAGTTGTACCAAAACTCAAAAGAGGCACCGTTTTCCAGAGGAATGGATATGGAAATCAGCGCTTTAAGCGGCTCGTTTCATGATACTGCATTCAAAATCACTGAAATCTAAGAATTACCTTACAGTTACAAATTGTGTAACCATGTTTAAATGGGCAACCACTCACATCACAGCATAACACAAGGGGAAACAGGAAATTTCCCAGTTTCTTCCCTTTTTAAAAAAAATAAAAAAATACCTTTTTTGTTCTACTATGATCCAATGTATGCACAGAATTACTCAAATCTTAAATGTCACATTATACTTGTCATACATATTAGCCTCATGATCACTGCAGTTCCAACACTTTCGGAGGCACTGTACTTGCATAAGTTTAGAACTCAGCAGGGTACAAACAATGGAACAAATATGCCAACATGTAGGAAGAAATGGTGATGCATAATGTACAGTCTTTCAAAACCCTGCTATGCACTGTTTAACCACACAATCTAAAGCACCCAATTTATTGTTTCTGAATATAATTTTAATTGATTTACATCATAGTTACATTTATACTGGGATTGCTTTTTAAACAATGAAGAATATGACTGCAACACTTTCATTACAGTGGCTTTAAATCTCAACATTTAACACCTGGTGAGTAAAAATAATTTGGTAGTAAATACCAACTGGTATCTCCAGCAATGTCTGCAACTGACTTAATGACATCCCTCGCTTACCCAGGCTAGAGAACGTCTGTATACAGCAGTATGAAAAACAAATGTGGAAACCATTAATTATAGACCTCCTTACTTAAGGAATTCAAGAATTTCATCCCAGAGAAAAAAAATACTGCTGATGAGCACTACAAGATGAGAGATAGAGAAAGATATACTGTATGACCTTTAGCATTTAGTATTTATGTAATCAAGCAAAGTGCTTGATCTATACTTTGATTTATAGGGTTAAAAAGATTACTATGGGGCAGGAAATGGAGCATTTTTATCTTCACATGCTGTTTATTAACTAAAACCCATTCAAGGCTTTCAAACTAAACATTGCATTCAAAGCTAAACATGTTATGGTATACCCGCCCATTGTTGAAGTTAAGACTTTCAATGGTGTTTAAAAAAAGTGGCATTCATTAACTGCATTTTTAAAGTAATTCATTAGTTTTGAGACCTGATTTTCTCTGTTGGCTTTCAGAACCAAAAACCATCTTCTTTGAATCATCCTGGTCTTAACTTCCTAAGAAAAGGGGACCCCAGTACCTCAATAAATCATCCTAGAGAAAGCTCAGGAAAAAACAAACACAGAAATATTTAATTAAGGTGTAATTATAGCTCCAAGTGATTTTCTCCATTTTATTTTCCCTTGTTTTTGCTAAGTGGGACAGCAGTTAACTCGGCAAAGATAGATGTTAATTAGCAAGTTATTACTATGCAAATGTATGCCATTTTAAACAGCTGAAAAAGGGGGTACGGAGATATCCTTTCTTCTGCAGCACAGCTGGAGGACAATCAAACCTAAACTGAGTTAATGTGGGATGACATTTTCAGAGGATAAGAGAGAGGTGGAGTGGTACAGTGGCAATCTTCCCTTTGAATCTCTAGGTATGAATGTAGAACAGTTCATATTTTACAATTACTCAGACAGGCCTCTGGGTAGATATTCAGTATACACTTGGCGAAAAACGGCAATTTGGAAAAACATATTTATTAGAGGTAATGAATGGCCTGATGCCTTCACATGAAACCGTTGTGAGTCCCAGTCTGGGGAAACTGGAATTCATCACAAAACACTATCTCTCTCTCATACTGAAGAAGACCTTCAGATAACGACACTATCACAAAGACACTGAGCTACAGATAGGGCTCTGACCCTACTTGGATCTAATGGGAAATTCAATAGCTATAAAGTCATTGATTCGGGGCGACTTAGGCCCCAAGGTCTGCAAAAACTTTTGACGCAGAACAAAGGTGCTAACTCAATTGTGTCAAGCCCTCCAATGTGGCAACAAGCTAGTGATGTGATTTTCAACAGTGTTAGCACCAGACAGGGACTGATTCAATATATACCCTCCATCGCATCATAGCAAAGGGAAACTATATTTATGGTGTGCTTACATCACGTCCTTACTTACCTGGACTGCTTAAACTCAAAATGTGTAATCATAAAGAAGCACACATTCTCTGATATTTGCTATTTGGTTCTAGGCACTCTGCTAAAAAAAATGTCAGTATAAGAGATCCCTTTGATCATGTGTACACCTTCTATGGTTCTATACAATTAGGATATGTTGAAGTTCAAGTTTTCACTTAAACTACGCACTTCTTTGAATTCACACTGTAAAAAGTGTGAATTGCCAAAAACCCACTTGTTGTTTTCAAACTTCTACACCCTTGAGAACTGCGCCATTCACAAGTGAGCAGCACACCTCCCTCGCCAGTATGGTTGGTTTTTAAAATAGAAAAGTGGTGTGAACAATATTCATTGAATACGGCATCACAACATTAAGCATAAATGAAATTATAAATTGAAAATTCCATTTAGTGATGGACACGTTTTTTGTAGGCAGGCAATACAAATAACAGAGGAAAAAAACGCCTTTGGATGCAAGGGGATTTCAAATTGACCACAATGCCCTCTAAGGCACTGGAAATTAAGTAATTACTAAATCTGTTTTAAGCAGATAATTGTTGAATATCATCAGTTTACTCCTGCCTAATGGGCATCTTGCGAAACCTGAACTGTCTGACGTGCCCCGATATTCTAGGGAGCAATGTTGAGATGCATGAAATCATACAGCTAGTAGCGAGCTGCTTTTAAAAAGAAATTATACACAGCCTGTAAAAATATGACACAAACACAAGCACTACACAGTTCAAGATTAATCAGGTTTCAATGTGACAAGACAACTTCGTCGGTTCCACATCAATGCCATAAGACAGGAGCTGCTTCCTTTATCTGCCAAGATGAAAGCAAGATCCCCAAACACTAAACTGTACATTTTTTCATCCTCTAAGCTGGAGATAGTGCTATGAGTCATACAATATTTATTTAGATGTGCAATGAGTGAATATCAGGTTCCTGTAGCTAGCACTCCTATGTCTTCGCAACTGACAAACCAGTGGTAAGACTAGCCATTAGGGATAATCCCCAGCCAGCTGCTCGGATCATCTGAGCTGGACCTGGAGACAGCTCTGCCCTTCTCAGCATGCCATCTGGAGTGAAACCCCAGCTGACTACATCTCGTCCTGACCCATCCACTTAACTAGGGTGTTAAAACATCACTTTGCAGCATTACAGGCTTGGCAGCAGCTCATAGGCACAGTAAGCGTCCTACGTCCGAAACCAGATACTAGTAGGACAGGTCTATGAGAATGCAAGTTAAATAAACCTGGGACAACAAAAGCTAACAACAACAAAACAAAATCACCACTGAAATAAGCAATTTTGGACATTTTAGGAACTGCAGGGTGTGCAGAAATTTGTTTTTTTGTGAAATAAGGAAAGAAAAACAACCATCTAGAGCATACATACGTCTTGCACACGTTTCTAAGATTTTTTACCCCCATGAAAGCTTTCCATTCGTGAAACAAGATTTATCAATAACCACAGAAACTCTTTGTAAGGCTGCAAATCAAGCTTCGGGTGTCTTGTGTTCTAGAAATAAATTCATCTTATAATGGAATAGTACTTACGACTGATGAACACTGCAGTTGTAAAATACAAAGTCAACACTCGCAAACTTCTTCCCCGTTTCTTTTGACTTGAGGAACAGTTTCACCACCCGCTTATCACCTGTAGAGGCAAGAAACGGTGAAAAACAAATAAAATAATTGTGGAGAAATAATAATTGCATTTACACAGTACCCTTCATTCCACAGGACAGAAGTACATAATCAAAGGAAACTGCATAACACAAATGTGTTGAAAAACGTTTCACATGCTGGGAAAAATAGTGACAAGGGTCTTGATTCACAATATCTTTCAATCATGAAGAACTTGAGTAGATTTTATAATAGTTTGCTGCATTGGTGTTCATTAAATACAATCCTTATTAAGTGAAGCCTTTGTTACTTCAATACACTAAAGAGGGAAAATACTAAAACAACCTATTGACACAGTCAGGGTTAGATGTCATTTGATGCAAGACTGCTATCAATTCATCAGATGTACTTTGCACAGCTGTTTGCAATGCTATCCCTCCCCTTGAGGCCTCAAAGGAAGTTAATGGGACCCACATTATACACTTGATAAACGGATGTGATAGAGAGACAGCCTTTCAATTAATAATGCTTCTACGAAGATATCCCCCCGAATATTTAATTTGTTAAGGTTATTTGGGCTGGGGAAAACAGGTTCACCTGTGAGGAGATGATTACTTGAAACACTGTCTGGATAAAAATCAAAAGTTGCAAATGAGGTCTGTCTGTTTTGATTCACTGTAATATTTGTCAGCATATATTCTTACTTCTTTTGGCAAAAGGAATGAAATGATACAGTAAGTGTAGAGGGCATACTATAATATCACCACCATTGCTATTTATGTATGCATTTTGCAGACACTTTTGGAAAAGGTGATGCACATTTGATGATAAAATTGCGATACTTATAAGAGTTAAGTATCTGTATAAGTTAATAATGGAATTGCAAGTCGCTTGATAAATATGCAATGTAATTATTACAGCACAAGTGCACTGAAATAATTTCTAGAAAGTCAAAAATGTAGTAAGTCTAGCAAATAAAGTGCAGGATTATCACGTTCGATGCATGAAGAAAAAAATGGATATACATGTACTTCAAACTAAAAGCATAAAACCATATAGGGTTTTAAATAGGGTTACATTACATTATTATTAATACTTAAATATTGGATTTTAGTTTCCAGCGATAGAATAAAACCTAGACATACTGAATGTACTATGAGATACATTTTCAGTCTCAATTTGTTTTTTCACCCTAAGAATGCTTAACAGCTTTCCTTCTCTTGCACTTCGGCAGTTTTTCTTGATGAGGCTGTGCAGTATGTTCTTCCAGACGGTTTCTAGACTTCATAGACTAATTAGAGCAGCTCTGACCTTCTGTTCATCAAGGCAACGCTGTGTGCCTTAAATGATATGGATATCTGCATCTTAAGACTTGAAGGAAAAACAGCTTATTTCTAATTACATTTATCTGATTTGTGTATAAAAATGTTTACAGTCATAATGTCACAGCTCAGGATACAATTTACTGTGCAATGGGCTCAAACACTAGAATTTAATGAAGCTTTTCATGCAGACGACAGTACTTTTCCTCATGTAATTCTGTAAAGAATTCATCATCATACACAAACCAGGTTAATATACACATACAGTATAAATACATACACTACAGGCAGAAATCCAGTGTAAGAAAATGTATCTCAAGGAGCTCTAGACTACCACGAATGAGCTACACCATGAAACCAAATAAAATGCCATCGTTGTTACAATTTGTTTTACTCAATGTGCAAACAAACAGGGAGACAGCACCTATCTCAACATCTTGTTCAGTGGCCTACTTAGCTAAATGTGTTCTCATTATATTCCACGACTTACTGACTTTACCCAATGGAGGTAAGGCAGGTGAACTACTGGTTGCAATACGGTGGAGCTTTTAAAGAGTGTTTTATTTTTTAATGCATTTATTGTATGAGAAATTTCAGAATGTGCAAATGCTTTTTTACTGTTATGCACACATTATGATTATACATTAAATAAACGATTTAGAAACTGTTAAGCACTGCGACGAGTTTCTTCCAGATTCCAGATAGCTCTGCAGAAACTTGAGCGCACACACACTCACCCTGGCCACGTGTGATAGGGATGACATCCTTTGCAGAGGGGGACAGACAGTAGATGTATCCGCCCTCAATCCGCCCCTCACTCTCTGTGAAGTCCTCAAAGGAGCAGTTGACACCAGCTGAGAGGTCAGGCACATTGCGTGCTTGTAGAACCAGCTATAAGAGGGCACAGAAAATCAGTTATTTCAACAGTGAGAATGACCTGCTTTGGCACAAGTAAAGATTTTTCAATAAACCTGAGAACAGCAGCAAACCCTTCTTTACAGAATGGTAGGCTATGGGTTTTTCTATTGTAGATAACATTCAGCCGCTTTTAAACTTGTGGTACTTAACTGTTCTATTTAGACAGCAAAATGTAACCCCCAACACCTGTCCGGTAGCCACACTCGCAATATATCCTAAACTACTATGATAACTTTATAAAAATAAGTAAACATTGATAAAGGACACATGGATTATCTTAATTATGTAAAACATATGCTTTGACAAATAGCTTATTTCTTAAAGGGTTCCTTTTTCAAGCTAAATTTAAAATTCCACTCCGATAATTGAATTCCAAATATGGATAAACTGTCTAACTTTTTCTATGACAAAACACAGAAAAGGGTTATTCAGTTTCACCTGCCAACTACACATTTTGAAAAGGTTAGAGAAGGGAACTGTGTCGGCATGCAAGCTGCAAGGCATCAAGAAGAGGTAAATTGCACTTCGAAAAGTAAAGAGAAAAAATTTCAGCTATTTTGACTTGTAGAGGCTAAATGGCTGAAATGTTTCTTTTTTCTGCTTACTTTTCACCCTGGAATTAACTTCAACTTGTTTCTTGGCAACTGGACATTTTATGTTTTATTAGTTTAACTGACACTGTTTTATTTTAAGGCAGCGCACAAATTCTGTTTTTGCTAAATAAAAAAAAAAACAATCTTTTAGACTGAACCATAATTATTTTTACTATCTCTTTTGTCAAATACTGTTTCAACATTGCTGTCTTGCCGATTAAAATATGCTGATCAAACTGGCAGTAACTTTTTTTATCCAACTAACTTTTTCTATAAACTAATACCAGCTGATCAGTGGCCGTTGAGGACTGAACAAATGAAACCACCACCAGAATAATGCCGTCAAAACCCTTCACATCAGGATATGTTCTTAAGTATGCTAGATATTAGTTTTCCTCTTATTCTGTTAGGAGAACTCTCTTCTTGAAGGCTAGCAATATCTGAAACTTCAGTATTAAATTAGGTATCTTTTCTTTTTACTGCTGCTGTGCATTGTTTCAAAAAGAATATCAACTGGTTATTTTTCATATTTTTATTACTGTTTCACAGACATAACTTAATTAGGCTGACATTGAAAAGACTCTTGTATTCTATCCCATAGCTTCTTTTCAAAGTTGTCTGCATGTCAGAAAACTCTGGTCTGTGTTGCCGAACTGTGATGTGCTTCTTAAGAAAAGCTTTGCTGGTAAAGATGCTCATGCGTCCTGCTTAAAGCCTGCAGTTGGCACATACAGCAATTCACAGCAGGTCATATTCAAAATAGTTTTGGAGATAGATGAGACTTCCAACCCAATATCAACTCTGCCTGAAGCGATGTTTATTCTCTTGCCCTCCCCACACTTTTTAGGTATTGTTCACACACTGTCATTGGCTCACCTGTACCGAAGGGTGATGGGAACACACACACACACCCTGAGGCTGGTGATGGATGCTAACCTGTACAAAAACTATGGAAATGGAATGTGGTAGCACTGACCTGGACCTCAGACGTGGTGACCGAGATGTTCTTGGGCTGGACGCTGAGCTGGACGCACTGGCGCAGGTCTGAGGCAAAGCGCTGGGGCTCGTCAGCCCGTTCGCACCTGTCCTTGCGGGAACAGCTGAAAGAGACAGAGGAGAAAGACTTCCTCAGGGAACAGGTTTAAAAATAAAAGGGGGGGGGGGGGGGGCAGATCTGTACTCAACTCAGCTGGCCCCACTCAAGATTCATTTCATATTCTGGAGAACAGCACTTGTGTGCGTTTTCTTTGCTGGCAAAACATGATAATTGCCAAACCTTGAAAAAACACTTTAACTTCAGAACATTGATATTTATAAGCATTTGGGAAACAACTCCTGCTGTTAGAAAATGTGTAACTTTGTACAGGAGTATATAATAAATGTCAGAACAAACATTTGTGAATGCAAAGAACCTTCACATGATATCATTTATTAGATAGTGCTAAGCTGGCTGGACACTGGGTCAAAATGTACATCATATTTATGAACGCTAGCGTCTACTACAAAATATGTGAATCAGTGGCTCATGCAAGGAAAATCCCCAAATAAGATGTGGAGCATGACAGATTTAAAATCACCATAGTCTATTGGTTTCATGATACCTGAATCAGTGGGTTCTTTAAGGAAAAGCAGAAATAAAGGTTTATATACTATATATTCCAATAGGAGACACAGATGCATGGGGCTTTCATTTCACCACACATATCAACTTCTCTCAGGGGGCTATGATAACCTTTCAGTCCTTCCAGCAAGCAGCTGAGTGAACAGAACATCTTCAATGAAATACCATCTCATGGCTATTATTACACGTTATGCACAGAATTTAAGGAAAGCTGACGTCCACCGTTTTAAATAAAAATAATAAATATGCTTTTACGGTATTAAAATTGGCTGACTCTGCCATTTTCCCGACACAAAAGAAAAATGCCAACTATCCTGTCTTTCAGTCTCAATTTACTAAGTCAGCAAAAAAATGGCACTTTCCGGAGATTTCCCTTTATTTATTGTTATTGCAATAAATTCAAAGCTGCGGCAAAAACAGTGACAATTATCATTACTCATGTCATGGCATGAGACACCTGTGATTGTATTCTCTTTGAGCAATAGGCCTGTGGCTCTGAAATGAAGCCAGAAACATGGGGCAACAAAGACAACAGATGCTAGGCTTTACCTAAAAAAGACAGCAGATGACTGGACAGAAGTCCAAAATGACTTGGATTGGGAAGCCTTACTTAAGTTTGTACTCCATAGCTGGGAAGCAGTTGGTGCCCCACCACCCCACAAAAACATTTCCATGCTATAGGTGTATCCAGGCAAGTGTAGAAAGTTCTACTCTTGTTAATATACACAATAAGCATTAAAGTACATCTGAAAACCAGGACCACAGTGGAACCACAGAAAAATGCAGATGTTATCATTCTACATACTAAAGCTCTAGACGAATGAAAAGGAAGTGCAATTAGAACTGAGAAAAGAAGACACCTTTACACAAAGGCAGAAACAGCAGAAATCATTGGTAGATCAACTGCTACTGTTAGATAAATAACAGTACCAAATAGGTAGGTGGGCCAGATGGCCTCCACTCATTTGAAAACTTTGAACTCATGTTATTAACAAGGTTAAAGATGATGACCAAGGGAGGACTTAAAACAGTCTGCTTGAATTCATACTGATTGTCTTCCAATTCTGTGCTTCAAAATTAAAATACTGTAGCATTTTCAAATGAGGAATAATTTTGCTAACATTTGCAGAGCTATTTTAATTAACACACCTTAAATTAACTTACATTTTTACTCAAATAATTATGAGCAATTGAGATTTCTCCCCATCGAGCAATCAGTACAGATTGCTTCTTTCATTTAAAGAACTAAACCACCTCTGACTCACATATTTTAACCTGTTCTGTATATCTCAGCATAAACTGATCAATTCATGCTATGCTAAAGCACATTTATGATTCTGTTGTAGGTTCACAAAGAATAAAAATAGAAAACTAGTTTTGCTATTAATGTTGATAACATAGCAATATGCTAAAAATGTCATTTCTGTCAGTGAAACTTTGAATGAACTACACAAAGGTTAATGAAGTTGGTCATTTCTGTGGAAACAAGAAACATGTATCTAATTACAGAATACAAAAGACTAACTACATCTGTACCCAGTTCGGTAGCGACAAAACAAATTGCTTCCTTTATTTAAACTGGAGCATTAAGGGATAAAAGTTTGTTGTTGCACCAGAATAAAAACTACCCCTTGTGAACGCCACAGTACATTACAGGATGACGGAGGCGAAAAATGGAAGTCATTTTTTTCGTCACTTAAACATCCTTTTGGATTTTGTTTCTTGATCATCTTCAGAGAGCTAAAAAAGCAGCGCAAGTCTGAAAAGTTGACCTGTAAATGCAATCACCGGGCGAGGAAACTTGTGTGAACAAGAGAATTTCAGCTTTGTTTGCCTGGAGGTACTCACATGTTGTGGAGGACACACCAGCCACAGTGTGGATCTTTGGAGCCCAGACATTCTCCACAGCTTGTGTACTGCTCACAGCTCTCCACTGGGACACGCCTGACCTGAGAGGGAAACAGCAGGTACTCGTTACACAACAGCCACACAGGTCAAAAAGTGGGTCAAAGAAAGACATTTACTGTAATGAAGCAAAACATTTTTAGAGTCCCTCCGTTATAAACTAAAGACATTCTCAACATTCACTTTAATTTGTCCCTTTCATCACAAACAGAATCCCAGAGGTCTTCAAAAAGTAACCTCTGCTCAGCCAATGTGCATAAACTAGAATGCAGCATTTTCTGGGATGTTATGTTACTAGTATACTGTAATTCGCACCATCCTCAACTAAGATAAAAAAAAAATGGCACGGGATGTGAAGAAAGTAACTAACTTTAAACCAGAATTAAAGTTTGGTGCAGAAGAGCACATAATCATATCACATAATCATGTTTTATAAAATCACCGCAAGATCCGGAGTTTTAAATTAGTGAGCTAGTCAAATTTAACTTGCCGAGCAAAAAGTGTACAGATTTGATTCTTGAAATGTATGTTCTGTGGTAAGATAGTGGCTTCAAAAAAGAAATCATGGAAATTATATCCTCTTATGCAAAATTATAACATGATATATAATATTATAATACTATAATGAAAAGGGTAAGGCTTCTGAAAAACAGCCTCCTTTCAGGACAAACATCATCCCCTGCATTTCAAACAATCGTAGAAAGCTTGCCGTCTCAAAAGCTTGCTTTGTATTCTTGCTGCTTTTCTTCCTTTGGGAAGCAGCCATTTTGCATGCTATCATTTGGCCTCATCCTCAAGAAAGGACATTTTCATAAGATTTAATAAAGTTAAGGTACAGTGGGTTTTATACATCCTGCATCTCTTCTGTACATCCTGATAAAAACGAGTAGAGATAATTTTATCCATCATCACAGTGACCAGACAGGAAGGTATTTTTTGGAGAGAGGGTGGAGTTGGCGAGAGCCCAATAATGATATCTGAAAGTGATTAAAATTTAGAATTTCTATTATGTTTATTTGCAGAGTGCTTTTCTCCTTCATTTGCTCTCCTGAAGGTGACAGACTGGCAGCAAGACACACCACAGTTACAATCTTGGCATGAGTGCCACAAACGAACAGGGGCATTTTTTAATGCATACCCAAAGCAATCAGAGGCAGAAAGGGAATGATTCACCATGCAACACCAATGCCACTGAGCCAATGACAAATTTAAAAAGAAATGGAGTCAAGATGTAATTTTTACATTCTTCAGGGCCTGGATAAAATATATTTTCTCATTGTTTTATAAATTGGATTTATAGTTGTGTTTTTCCATTTCCTTTAAGGTTAGTGTATTGTCTAAGGATTAGCATATCCCCAAAACAACTGAGAAAAATATTAATAGAGATCTAAATTGTCTTGTAAAATTGGCAAACTCTTAGCTTTAAAAGAATGTAGCAACTGTCTGTGAAGACTAGCATGACATTTTAATAATCCTTCCTTGTTCTTGTGAATATAATTTACCCCAACACCAATTGTAATAAGGTGTATTCAGCATTACATTTTATTACATTTTTATTCATTACACTTAGCGGATTAGTTGCTTATTGAAATGTTGCCGTTTTCTACGTTCTTGGCAAATTTTAAAAGGCAATTTAGTATGGACAAAGTAAATCCCCCATAAAAAGTAATTTCAATATTAAAACATTTCCCAGTCGTAACTAATGCACTAATGCCTTAACTTCATTCTTAATAAAGAATAAAAAAACGTCTTAGGTAAAATATCTTAAAAGGAAATCAATTTTAAAATGAAATGTTTAAACTGTGTAGAACCTAGTCAGGGGCCAACCTTTCTGCTTCATCTGTACAATTCAAACATTTCAACTTGTTTTTTCAGTCTACGGAGATATTCAGAAGCTATATCTTATACATCCTATCCTTGTATGGTATACAAGTGCAAAGGGTTGTAACACAGAAAAAATAATCTGGTCAGTTTCCTTAAGGGGTGGTTTCAAAAATACCCAATGAAACTGTGAAAATATTCAGCATGCACTACACAAAGCCGAAGAATAAGCAGTTTCAGACAACTTCAATGGAGCACGGAGCTCTCTCAAACTGCAGTCGCCATTGTTTGACTTTGATTGCCATACTGCTGCACTTGTGATTAGTCTGGCAAGGCAATGTCATTTACTGTAATACAATATTCATTGACAATGCACCTCTGGATGTTGGCAGACAGCCCAATGCAGCTGAGAATACACCCGTGTTAGGAAATGCGCGTACCGGAAAGACTTTAGATCCCATCATTGCCTGGGGCATTTGGCTTCGCAGTCTGCATGCCTCCAGCAAAGCTCACAACATCCCCTCTTCAACCATCGGCCTGACCTCTAAAATCACTCGAAGTCAGCATCCAGCCAATCAAAGCAGGACTTTGTTCATCTTGTTTAGACTCAACCTTTCAGAAAAGATTTTAAATCCAGAATGCAGGTCTTCAAATGCTTTGACACTTGACAATTGCTGGTTGCAGCACAAGCCAGTCTTAAGTAACTTCCAACAATTTTTCTACTCCTTAACTTCATTGCAAGAATGTTCATGGAAACATAACATTATGTTACTCGTGAAAAAAGTAAGCATGCAGCCTATCTCAACACTTTAGATAGATGAGGACTCAGTGGTTAAAGCAACTATAACATTACAATCGTTAGCAGTATAACAAATATATTCACTGTAAAAATTACAAAGTTATTTTTTCAGCAAAACATGTTAAGTTCACAGCATGCTATGCGCAGTACCCATTATATTAGTGAATTCCAAGTTAATTAAATGGGATTCCTTAAGTGTTAAAACACCCCATTTTTTCTAAAAAGATATTAGTCTTTTTTTTTTCTTCAAGCTGAATCGTAGAACAGGTATTGGTCTATGCCTGTAGGCAATGTCTAAATTTGTCTAAAGAAGAAGCAAAAGACACATTTAATCTTTAAATTACTATGCTGTGCAGTCCCTGAAGGAGGCTAATTATACAACAGGACATTTTATTTGAGGATGATACTTTTCCTCGACAAAGCTTTTCAACTGGCTGACCGCCAATAAACAATATACGGCTCATTTTAAGGGAGAGTAGCCCAGTGACCAACCCCACTGTTCCTCTCATATGGGCTTCTTTTGAAATGACAGACAGCACAGTTTTACTGCACCCTTCTTAAAACCTAACGTTTTGTGAAACACCTGACTAGGTATCTCAAACCCTGAGTATAGATTCAAGGAAAAGAAAGCTCCTAATCCCTAGCAAAAACACCCATAAAACTCCTTTTTCTATTTAGCTAACCACACTCAACACATATTAAAAATGAATTTTCAGAATGCTGCTATCATAATGTTAGTTTTTCACAAAATTTGAATGTTTTAACAGCACATCCACAAGTGACAGAAATATAATTTCCTGTGAATAATCAATTATGCTCAGAAACAGGTCCAAGGGTCTCCAGTTCTGGCTCTGGAAGGCCAGGGTTTTTTATGTTTTCAAGGTCTCTTTAAAACACCAACATCTAACATCTAAAGAGCTGGGAGAAGCTATTAAAAGCTGTTAAACAGGTCCAATTAAGCCAATAACTAGCTGATTCCACTAAAAAGCCCAGAGAGAGTGAAAACAGTGGCTAGACAGTCAACGATCCCTCAATCACTGAGAACCCAAGGAGGAAGATGGCCAGATAACCCAGGCAGAAAGCTATAGCTTGGCCTGGGCAAACTAACAATTTCTAAATTCACATATCGCACAGGAGAATATCATGTACTATATATGAGATTACAAGGCTACAATGCAGATATGCCATTATTTGCTACATTTGTGTATTTTAATCTTCTAATTAATTTACCATATGTTAAATCAACAATTATATAGTGTAGAATGCAAATATACATAAAACCACATTTGTTAAGTAAAATTATGGTCACACAAAATATATTGCTGCTCTTGATTCAGTCCAGAAAAGAGTTATCCTGGTCTTAAAAGAAGTCCTACAATGACAGGCTAAAACGAATGAACATTTTCACTCCTAGAAGGGAACATGATGGAAGTATTATGAACCCCGAAAGGCACTAACAAGATTTAAGTTTATGGAATATTCAGAAATAGATACACAAACCAGAAGCCACAAGTGGAGACTATGTGAAAGCACATTTATAACAGAATATGAAGCATTTCTTTATAAAAAGGGTTGTGTAAGTATGGAACAAATGACAAATTACGAATCCACGCTGTTCAAGACAATACCCTAGCTTCTTCCAAACAATCAGTGGATGAGATTCTCGAATCTATTAGCGACAGACTATGAAACAGAATAGATGGGACAAACAGCTTTCTTTCATTTCTAACTATAATTATGTTCTACATGATGCCAGTGGCTTTCTTTTTTGTGATGCATTGTTGTGGAGTTAATCAAAAAAATCCTCTCTTCCAGCTCAGTGTTACACCTGCTAACACATAGAAAGAACTAAAAGAAAATATCCCAAATGAATTCTAGTTTTTGAACTAGACAACTTACTTTATTTTCATGATATGTCTTGGTATTATAGCAACAGCATTAATGTAGCAAAAGTTTAATAATTCTAGCATTTAATACTTTTTTTTTGCTTATGTGCAGCTAATAACCTTTCTCCCTCAGACAAGGAATTATGGATCCAGGTGGCAACCCTACGAAGCAACTCAGGAAAAAATAAACAGATGTGATTAAATGTAATCAGAGCAAAATGAAACTATTTCTTAATAGTAATTTGAGCTTGAAGGTTCTTTCATGTGCTAATAGTTGAAAGGTCTCCTAGCACTAATTATGGATCTTGGCACCAGTTAACATCGTAATCCCAATGAAAACAACTTTTGGAAATGTCATGCATCATTTTCCTGCAGTTTCAAAAGTTGAAAAATCTGTAGGTAATCCAACATACAACTGCAGTTCTCAAAGGACCAGTCTGATTAACTAAAAATGTTTGTTTAACGTACAGACATTTTTTGACAGCCCAAAATGTCACACACATTCTTTTATGAAAACCGTATCAGGGAAAAAGAAAGGTATTGAAACACGATGACCTCCCAAAAATTAACCTTCATGATGCGATTACACCGTGATGCAGCAGACCAACACAGGAAGAGAATAAGGCTGCAGATTCCAGAAAACAAATGTAAAACCCAGACAGTGTGAAGATGACACATTTCACCAATGACAAAACAACTGCTTTACAGAGTATTCTTTTTCTTATAATGATCAAGGGACAATTATCAAGTACATCTAATTATTCTAAAAATGTCATTTTCATTTAAGTCCATTTAATTCTGTAAGGGCCCATTAACTTCCTCTCCAGGTTGGGCTGATACAATCACACAGAATGTGATCTCTGTAAAATAAATAACACAAATGATCTCTTTTCATTAAGGCCAGAAAGGAGCATGTCTTAAACCGTTAGTGGAAGAAAAAAGACAAATGTATATCGAACTAAGATATTCCATTCCAGGACTTGGCAAGGCAGAGGGGAATGAAGGTTCCATTGGATAGCAGTAATTGCTCTATCTGTGCAATTTGGGGCAAAATAAGAAGTACTATCACACCACAATGGGATGATGGATAGGTTACCCTTTCAACTCCCCAAAACCCCTGACAAGATATAATTTAGTAAAAGCAGATTTTCTGTCTGCGTATTTTTTCCTCTCTTTTTAATTTGTTCAGGTATAAAGAAAAAAAACCAGCAAATTGCACCATACATCACTTTTCAGCAGGATTCTGCCAAGAGTGGGCATGCCCTTCCTCATACAGCAGACATTTTAGGCGACAATTTACTGTACAAAGCCAGTCAAATATACAAATGAATACTATTTCATGGAAGGATGCTTGATGTTTCAAAAACAAACAACACAAATACCTTTGTACTATTACTTCTTAATATCATGCAAGATTAGGGGTCATGGGAAAAAACAGAGGAACAAAGGAAAATAATATACTGTTAAAAAAAACATGCTTAATTAGTGAACCTTCGTCTTTGAGGTACTGGAGACTACCTTTTTACGATTCTGTTGAAAACTGTTTCTGTCCAAGGAAAACCTCTTGTATTTACCTTTTCTTCATGCCGTGAGAAAAACAAAAATGGAAGGCGATCTGTGAAAACTGTTTAATAAAATCAGATGGAATTTAAATTGTGGCCAATCAAGGTGTCCATTAAATTTGTCAACTGAGACCAAGACTAGGGAGGTTTAGCATATCAACCACAGAGACTGTTATGGGAATATGGTTTAAATGAAATTATCTTACACCACAAGGTAAGAAGCATGCTAATTATCTACTGCTGAATGCTGCCTTCATTCATGACCTTGATATTCTTAAGTATTGTTAGCACACAAGTACATAAGCCATTGGCACCGAAAGAAATAAGAGACCTTTTTATTATTCTAACTGATTAGCACCTGCAAGTTGCCACTTAAGAGCTGGAAGCCAGTTAAAGGCTTTGTAGCTCCTCTTCCATTTTTTTTTCTTATTAAAGTAAGATGTAATATACGCTTTTTCATTCAGCCTCTCACCCTCTTCTTAAAGTCCTTTGAACCAAAAAAAAAATCAAGCTGGGTGACTACAGATCCAAAGCTATAAAGTTTCCATTTTCTATTAAAGACCACTTTTAACAGCTTTTTGGTGCAGTGAGTCAGGTATTTGTAAATGTGGAAACAGCCATTAAATCTCATAAAGCTTTTAATACAATGTTTTTCATGAGCAATAAGAGCATATTCTAAATTTCTGCTCAGCGCATTTTCAATCCCAAACACAAAGCTCAGTCATGCTATTACTCTAAAGGCAATAGACAAAATTCTTCGGCATGTAGGAAAAATGTTATAGAATGTTAGCATAAAAATATAGTTATGCATTAGTAAAGTCTAGTTAAGTGTATGAGGTTAAATTCATCCCCTCATTTTACAAAAGGAGAGCACAAAAGTGCTCTGTCATACACAGGCATTTTTACATTTAATCCGGTTAGTGTTATAAAGAGATGTGAGAGTATTTGATTCAAGTACTGTGATAATACTGACAATGTCGACATGAAAGGCACAAGGTAAAATTTAAATGAGGAAAAAGGAAATGCAGGACCAGAACTAAAGCAATATTTGCAGAAGAATTCATAGGAATCCGAAGCAAAGTATCCAGATATACGGCAGACATCTGACATTTAGTGACCCTTCAAGGAATTGCTAGGCTAAGGGATAAAATAGCTACAAACAACAAAATCAAAAGATCTCCTATCGACATTTCCTATCGGAAGACATTTTGTGTTCTGAGAATTCAATAACATTTGTGCTTGACTTGTTTAGCAGTTTGAAGACTGAAGTATGATTACTGTGGCTTTAATTCAGCAACATCTTCACTACCAATCGAAAGAAAATCACAGATCAATTCAAGGACTGAGAATACGATGGATATCTTTAAACAGATTTGTGGCTGTATGAAACCAAATGCCATGCCGATTGCCGAAGCGGCTGGGTGGGACTTGAGGCTATATAAGGTACTATAACACCCAAACCCAAAAGGTTAATCCCTCCATTTTTTAAGTTTATACAGTAAGTATTTAGTTAATACAATTTTCTGCTTACCACCCCCCTTAAAAAAACAAACAACTTATAGTATTCCATAATTCTGGATTTAATATACTGGTTGCCATAAAGGATAAGTGGAAAAGTGGAAAATGTGTTGCATGACAGTTCTGTTTAAAGTTCATTTTTATCACCAAAGTACAGCTCATCTCTCTTAAAGCAGGTATATAAAAAAGTCTTTTAAATTCCTAGTCAATGCAAACTATGGCTCCTTTCTAATAAAAGATGTACATAAAAGATAACCCCTCAGAAGCTGTAAATTAGATTCATTATATATTATGGTTTTTTAATATCTCTTCACAGTCGACAGTTACAGCAACCAGTTGGATTGTGCAAAGAACCATCTGTGTAAATATCATAAATGAAGCTCCACTGCACTATCAACACTAACTCATCTGAGCCTTTTTTTTCCCTGAGAATTTGTAATCGCCATATTCATTGTGCTGGAAATTACCCCAATTGTGAACTCGCCAACTGCTAGGCAGCATGTCTCATGGTTACAACCCTTATACCTACAGAGGGTAACTGTAAATTACATGCACATGTTCGGAACCGTAAGTTATTATCTGTGGTGACATAATATAAACAGCACTGTTCTCCCATCAGATGCAAATCTGGCACAGCTGGCTCACAAATACTTCACCGATAATGCTGCAAGTCCACAGGAGTCCAGCCAGCCACAGGGGTACCACTGTACATCACACAAACCAGTAGTCTATGGGTCTGCAGCGATGGTTGGCTTTCATTCCATCAGTACATGTTTGTATAAAGGTCTTCGGTGCTCAGACCTTGGTTTTCAGAATGACCTACAACTACATTTTTTCCCAAACCTCAGCATACAGAACTTCAAGCACTCCTTTCCCAACTTGCTTTTAAGGGTTTTCTCCCTCAATTCAGACTTAACAGCTCTTAATAGGATATCAGTTTAGGATTAATAGACAATCAAACAGGTGGAAATCAAACAATCCCTTCTTTACTAACTAATTAGATTAGGTTCCACCTAGAAACAGCTTAACGAGGGGATTTATGAACTTAAAACATTGGTATAGGGTTGATACCAACAGCAAATCCCAATTAACCTTTTTGGAACTGAAAACAATTTTAAAACATACCTCAAAAAGACAACTATGATTAAGGACTCAGCTAGGAACATAATACAGGAGAAACAGATGCCTTTCAGTGCTTAAGGCACTTGAAATTCATTTCTTTGTACACCATTATTACATTTTAAATTAAACTCCATAAGCAAGAGTTACACCTTGAAAACTGAACTTTAGACATAACTAAATCAAAAGACTACTTGACATTTTGCCTAGTAAAAAGGTGTGTGAGAATTATTAGGAAAACACTTAATAGATTAATAGAATTTAGGAAAGAAACTGTTCATAACCAAGAGCTGAAAACAGCTATTAACAGTCTGGTAAGTGGTTATTAAATTCTGATTTAAATCAATTTGTAAATATCACTCTGCATGCCACATTAGGATTTGGATTTTAATAAATGCACATTATGAACCATTAGTGTATTTTAATTTGTATCTGGTTTGAAAAACAAAATGGCCTCTTAATGCAGACAGATCTGATTAGTAAAATAAAGCAAAAAAAAATCTCTATATAACAACGTCCACTGTTTCATTAAATGAATTATCTTCTGTCTCTGAGGTCAGGGGTCTTTATGACACTCTGATCTTTTTGCATCATAGTGTTAATGTACTGTAAATGTATTTGTGACACTTACACAATACTGGATATAATGTGGTATACATTAATAACCTTGTCACAAGCATGGTGAGACACTACCTTTCTTTCTTCCCTCTCTATCCATACTAGCCTAGGGACATTACTAATGAGCTACCTTTTCTTCTAAAAGTGTAGAACATTACAATATTGAGAATCTTTATTCTGTCATCTCCAGACCATTTCATGAGACCGATCTCATGACAAACTGCTCTGAGGCGGACACTAATTAACTTCTAGTACATTTTCGTCACTCTGTATTATATTCTGCAATCCTCTATTAAGACATTCGCGTGTAAATCAGATTTCCGTCAGCTGATATTTTTGCATGAAGCGGCTCAAAAGGCTCTGACCTTCAAACAGCTCCTTAATTACCTCCTAGCAATGGGAATTTTAGTACTGTGTCAGTGTGCTGTACAAATACAGGTTATAACTGTTTGAGATGTTTAAATTAATGTCATGTTTTAAGCATTAGTCTCCTCTTGCATATCTTCAGTGTTTCTTTACTATTATGTGATACAGAGCCTCTGCAGCATTAAACCAATATGAATAATTTTGTTTTTTCACATAAAATCCGGCTCCTTCTTGGTGCCGTGTGTTCTGTTCAGTAAAGATCTAGGAGCTTTTCTACAAAGGACTACAAAAATTATTTTGACTATGCTGTTATTCTGAACTAAACTGAAGACTACTGGTGAATAATTATTATGCAAGAATAAATTGAGGAAAATGGTTTACCTGGCAGGTTAATTAAATGCAAACACTTTAATTCAAAGAGCAGACTTCCATTTTAAAACATTTAGATTAACTAGAGAAAACGATAAAACGTCAATGTAGATTTTAAGTCCAACATGATTAGTTCCATCTATTAAACAATAAAACTCTCCTGTTTATCTGTAAATTATTTAGATGCATGACAGTCAAAAGCATCTGTAAAGTAACAAGATATTGAAGTAATGCAACAACAATTAATTTGTCCAGGCACAAAAGAAAGAAAATGAAATATTTCTTAACTCCTCTGGATCTCCTTCCCTTCCAGTCCAGATTTCTTATCATACACTGAACTGTGCACCATTTTCTAAACTGCCCCCAGTAAAGGGCAAGATTTGTCCATGTTCTATATGCTGTACACAGCAGTGTGAATTACAAAATAAATGATTAGGGGGTTAGACAGATATGGTACATGTTGCAAGATATAATTTATCTCACAATTACTGCAGTCACCCAAAATCTACACGATCATTTGGCAGCTGAAATTTTTACATGGGTCAGTGCGAATTCAGTTTATGCAGAGCTCATTAGTTTTAAGCAGGGAGCTGGTTAAATTTCAAATCATGGTAAAATAAACTCTCAGTTTTATTTTGTGTGTGGATATCCAATTTATACATAGGAGGTAAACAGAGGTATTTCAAACCAGTTTAATCAGTGTATCCACAGTGAAGCCCATTGTCTAGCCACTGCCTATAAATCTGACAGGCACTAATCGAAAATTTTTATTCCACAGTTAAACAGACAGTTTAATATCCTCCAAAGACCTACAGTTTGCAGTGGGGAGATGTACGACTCGCTATCGGGAACTTTTAATTAACCGGTTGAGAACATGGGGAATGGTAAATTGCTCTGTCAGTTTTGTAAATGGAGTTTTTGAAGTTTGAAGCCCTGTACAACACAGCTCTCAACACTGGCATTTCTATAATTTCAGAGAAAAAAGTACATTTTTTTTGCTTGTAAGAAACATTTCTTTAAAATTGACTCTAAAATCATTTAGGCATTTGATTATGACGACTGCTCTACTGAAAGTTTAGAAAAATTGGGATAAAGTACTAATGATCATATGAGGAACACCATTCTGTAAGACAAAATCAAATGCAAGTTCATACAGTATATTAAGTTTGTTATAAACATTGGCTTATAATTGTAATAGCAACATCATACTTATTGAACATTGCCATTTTTCTGGACCACATTCAAGATCACTTCTGAGTTATATTAATCACCTACACTCTTTTTTCTTAATAGTAACTTCCCCTTTAACATCCCATTCTAGTACAGAAGTGGTGCGTTCCTGAAATGAATAAGCAAGGCAGAAAGAGCAGCCCCATTTAATACTATATAATAAAACTCCCTTATCTGGTGACAGTCAAACCTCTATTAGACTCGATAGCATCAAAAGCAAAGCTTGAGAACATTCCTTTAACACATCGCTCGGAACATAGCCAAGATAGCAAGGTGATTCCACGACTGAGACAGCACATAAAAATGATCTGAGCAGCCAAATTATTCCATTTGACTGTATCTCCTTCAGCAGCCATCACTTGCAAAGCGGATTTCGATCTTTTACTCAGACTACCTTACCCAGTTCCCACCAAAGGCAACAATGTAAGCCTTCCATTTTCAGAAGTAATGGCATGCAGACTGCAACCAGATAACAGTACCGAAAAGAGGACGTTTGCAACAAGAGGGCAGACAAATGAGTTAACGCTTTTTGCACTTGCAGAATGTTATAACTTCAGTTAACTCCTTGCGTTTTACAGAAGCCTGTTTTTTTGGGCTGTTTAAGTTGCCTCATTTCAGTTTTCTTCTTCTGCCATGTCTGCCTAAGTGGACCTAGAAGTCTTTCAGAGATACAAAATCACTTTAGCCTCTTTACATTCCATCAAAGGGTGATGGGAGTCTGGAACAAGTTACCCACTCTTCTTGTTGAAGTTGATGCCCTGGCATTTTTCTAGAAAAATCTAAATAAATTCCTCGGACCCATTCAATGACTAGCAACCAGTCGAACTACATCAGGAGTCGGCAACCTAATCAGGAGGGGCGTCATGAGAGTTAAAACACATCTATTCAAGAATCTGCATGCCGTTGGTAATTTAGCTCTGGTCATTGGCTTGCTCAAATTTTCATCCATGATGCAGAATGTCTTTGTATGCACTGCCCCCCTCCTCAAGCAGAGCTTAAAAACGCCTGTGCATCGAGGCAAATTGAGCAACAAGAAAATCCAGTATCTTCACCACTGCCATCACTGCATTAAGCTCAGAAACTGACATCTTGATAAATCCCTTCTGTTTTCTGACCATCGCAGATGCACCACGAATTTGAAAACAGTGGAAAATATTTTCTTCAAACACATTAACAAACATGTTTTCTGTATCTTCCCCCGCTGTTGTACCATGCATGGGTTTTAGGCAGGACAGCTCTTTTTGAACTCCTGAGTCACAAAATCTCATAAGTGTTAACGCGGGACATCATTTATATCCAGACATTCAAGAGTAACACCAAGCACAATTGCATCTTTTATCTGTTTGCCTTTTCACTTATGCCATCTGCCACTGATCTAGGGGACACAGGTTAGCCCTTTATTCTAGAGATGATTGTGTCATTACTGGGCAAACCATTGAACTGTAAATGGCCAGCCATGTTTTACAACACATTGCACAGTTTTGTATTGTACCCCTGTGGTCTGATTTTGACAAACAGGAATGTTAGTCAAGTTACTCTTGTGGTTCACTATGCCCCGTCCAGAGCACAAACAACAGCTTTTTTAAACTTGGTTTCTTTGCCAGTAACTTTTGTGCACTTTACTTTTAATTGAGCGTATACTATATGATGCCAAACTCTGAGCTATCTGGTCCAGATGGTCTTTGGTAAAAAAAATAAACAGTCTGCTTTCATAAAATGGATGGAGCTGATTGTGAAAACTAAGAACTTTACTAATCTAACAACTGAAAATGTAAAAAGGTGAGTGAAAATAATGCTTGGCGATATAACATTTTATTTGTAATTAAGAGGGATAATGCCCTGCATTTGCAGATTATATGTACAGAACACTGTGTTGTAAATCTTCACATGGTGGATAGCAAGCTTTCCAGAAGTTCTAAAATACTTCAGATGAGACTTTCAGGCTGTCATATACAGTTCACTATCATGTGAGGTAACTGGGAAGTGAGCCAAACACTCTCTACAGATTTAAACATTTTTAGGAATGTGCTTGCGGCATGTAAGGTGAAGGGTGATTCTCAGAGCTTTACCCAGGAAAGCTTCAATATTTTACATGCATACACTAGAACAAGGAAACAACTGCATGTTTTAACTTATTTTTTAATTGAAATGACTTTTTTCGTCAACACCCAAATATGAAAGTCCATCCTTTTCTGACCTTCCTCTTTAAAGACCTGCATCAAATAGCTAATTTGATTTGAACTGCTTATTTTTGGGAGCGGGTTTGAATGTCTGACGGAAAACATCAACACTGAAGATTAAAGAACAGTTGCAAGGATCTGTATTGATTATTCAGCACTCTGAGAAATTAAGAAACTAATTTACCTGGTGAGAGAGGAAAGGAATTTATCACACCAACATGTTTTCAGATACCATTAGCCTTAATCATACAGAGCCTTGCTTCTAATTGTATTAGTAATTTTCAGATGAAAATTACTAACACAATTACATAATTTGAATAACTTCAATGCACAAATTCTTCCCAGTTAATCACCATCTTAACTGCAAAATTAAATCATTTAAAACCAATCAACATATCATGTAGGCTAGTCCTTGTTATATAAACCAGTGTGTATAATCTTTCCTAGATACATTTCAAATTGATTTTCAAACCTTTTACCCAACTTATACATTTTAACTAGGTGATAAATAGCTCTTTGAACCCCAAGACTATACTGGATAGAGTACTTGGTACTAGAAGTATTTAAACTGAATGGATGTTGTCTTTTTTTTAAATCCTTTCTTCGAGTATTAAAATTAATGTTGGTAGTAAGAGCATTTTTGTAAGGATTGAGAATGGTTCTGTATAACATACTGTAGTATTAAGCTGTATCTTCACATCAAAGGGAACAATATGATTATTATGCAGTACACTGGCAGAGATTGGTTTAACATTTGTTTGTACATTTACTCTGGGGTTTGTTGTTGCTGCCTCATTCAGTGCCTTTTGGGCGAAGGATTCAGAGAAGTGAAATAAAATAACTGCTAGCAGTGGTGTACAGTACAAATCCATATCATACAAGTCGAGAAAACTACCTGTTAATAATCCCTGTTCTAGCAGACCATGGGATGTGATATAATAAAAACCAACTTCCCCAAAGGAGCTCTGACCAACTGCATACAAAATAATAGCATGCTGTTGGTACTGTGTAGTGGTAGCGGGTTGTAACAATCTCAGAGAACTGTGAAACTCCCAGCAGACCACTTGCCAGTGTTTTTGGTTTGGAGCTGGGCAGCTCTGATGTAATTGAACAGGTTGCAGAAAGGCCAAATGAAACATGTTAATAAAACTCTACTCCTCCCCCACAGCTCTCTATAGACACCTCTGGACTATTACATGTTTCTCGCCTCAGTAGCAACAATACCCAAACCATTTACATGACAATGTCCGTGACAGAAAAGCAGTTGTGAGGGAAGTTGTGTGTGTGTATGTGTGTGTGTGTTGGTGGTGGGGGTTACTGTATGTTTCTCTCTTTAGAAGTGCACTGTTGAACAAGCACTCTGAATAAAGCTGTGGGGGCGTTTTACACTATTACCAGAGAAAAGGCACCTGAATGGATTTTAGCGGTTTTCCTTGTTCTTACTACTGTCTCCCTTTGGCTAAGACCACTGTGTGCGTCAACAACAACAGTAACAAAATCAGTAACCGTCCAGCTGCATGTTCTGGGTGTTATACAAAATATTTCAAATGAAGCTGAGTTTGCAGAGGAAGAAAAAAAAAATGTAAACTATATTACATTAGCTCACAAAGGGTACTGACCGCAACAAATGAAGTCAATAAGCTGATCCGGTATCCTTTGTATACTGATGAATAAAAATGAAAACTTCTAAAAAATTGGTTTTAATCCAAGAAAGACTTCTTGAAAATCCAACTGCAAAACATATGCAATAAAGATTAATGCTAATGGTACTGGCAATTAATGTACTATCTTCTGCTTTTACAGATATGCTACTGCTGTTTATAAGCAAAAAAAGGCAGTTTTTAAATATTACGAGAGTTTTCATTTCACCTTTACAGCTCTGGGTAACCAATTATTTTTTCTACAAACAGCAATGTCTGGCCAAAGGTCGCCACAGTTGGACAGATTTTTCTATGAAAATATTTGAAAGGAAGAGCTAGGGATATTAAGTGATCACTTTTTTTGTTACCCCAAATGGTGAATTTATTAACATATTCCTGTCTGCAGTATGTACAGAATATGAGCAGTTCCATTTCTCATACACTGCAAAATGCAGTCCAAATATTGTTTTTATAATTCGTTTTAGCCATATCATTTTTTAAAACATCAAAGTCTTCTATATCAAAGCAAGTCACCAAAAGAACAGGTTTGTTAGTTACTTTGCTTCGGAAACTCAGTACAACTGTCCAAACAAATACTCTTAGAATACCAAGTAAGTTCACGTGTTGGTACTGTACTTTGTTACCATCAGTCTTCTCTTATCATCTCCAAGTAATATGCAGTACAAAAACTGTAATTCAATGCTTTTATCTGCATAATCAGTTTACAGAGAGGCAAGTGGGAAAATACTTAAGTCAGTTTTAACTTAAACTTAGAAATGAAATTTCTACCCACAGAACAACCCTGCTTATTTTATTTTATTCCAGGGATGTTAGATCTAACCAGAGAAAAGAGTGATTACTATATTTCGTTAAATAAATGTTGAGAGAAAATAAATATTATAAGTAGGCTTGCCTAAGTGTGAAAGCTCTCCTTTTCACTGATATTTTCCGCCAAAGGAAGCCACAAAATACCCTTTGCTCCCTTATCCTTAAGAAGCATAATATATTAAATTAAAATTCTGCCTAGTAACCAGAGCAACGTGGTTGCATAGCCTGCAGGGCACATGGGTCAAATCAACTCAATAGGTGCTCGATCACTGTAATAAGAACAGGCCAATCAAACTGAGTGCTTTTTTGACAAGTCTGCTCACTTACTCACTGCAGAGCTTATGAACGTATGAGCAGCGTACTTATGGGAAATAAACCAACCTTACCAGCAGAAGAAAAACCTCTTTCATAAGGCTCAACTCTTTCAGTAGACATCTCCCATCTGAAGCCTTTAAGGAGACGTTTGGTATTCTTTTTAATAATTGGTGCATTACCCTCATATTTTTTCCCATCCACCTTTAGCTGTCAGACAAGACCGAGACCCATAAACTACCAAAGATATATCATCTAAATTCTCAGTATTTAAAAGCATGAAAATGTACATTCATACACAGTTAAGAAACAGGACCTGAATTTATCAGCCGTACACTATCTGCCATGGTATCATTGTTGCTGAGGACCAGTGATAAAAGTAGAAGTAACACTTGAGATTAAGAACTGCACATTATATTTGGAATGTTTTATAAATAAAATATGAAGTATTAATATAATTACAAATTGGCAATAACCTAACACTACTGTAGACTATATGGCTGCTTGCACCAGTACTCTAAGCCTCATTATAGCATAGAGTTCAAGGGACATAGTAATTTCTGGTTATGATATCAGTAACATATTAATAAGTAGGATATAGGCAGTCATTATATTACTTGATAATAGTTGTAATTACTGACAATAGACAGGTGTACAGTAGAAGTGTTACAACAGCTAGGTAATATGTTCAGATATAAAATTTTATGAGTAAATATCTCTCTCAGTTTTGCAGACCACACACACACACACATATGATGAGCTAACTTGAATATGACGGTTTATGAAACCAGAATAGAACAAAAGTCTGGTCGAAAGGTTGTCATAATACCAACTTCCTTGATGGGGGCTTCTAATAAAAATACATTTAAAATGCTCATTTTTCCCCAAACCAAAATTAATCATCAAGATGTTATCCCACCACAGTCATTAGTGACTCACTCAACCAAGGCTTTATTCCCTGTACAACATAATGGTGTATTCTGACTTTTTGTTCACCTCCTGTAACCTGCTCCTCAGTGGTATATTAACATCTGCAGATACATGAGTTAGATAGAGACTGTCAATCTAGAAAGTGCCCTGTAGATACTGAGCTCGGGAACATAATATAAAAAAGCCTGATCAAAAAGCCCTATAACATATTATGGGACTACAATTTTTCCAGCTCCAACATTAAAATCCAGACTTAAATCTATGAGACAATAAAAGGGTGTTTATGTCAGCATCTTTTAAGAAATGTCTTTCATTTCATTAATAAAAGCTTTTCCTTTTTTAGAAAAAGGAAACTAGTCTAAAAAGAAAAATACAAACATGCATGCTAAGATGCAATTTAATTTCATAACTACCCAAGTCTCAGTATCTTACCAAAATGTAATTGCCTGGTTTCTCATTTTCTCATCGTGCACTGCAGTTACAGTAACCGACATGAGTCAATTAAAGTCTACTGGCTCAAAAAGGCATGATAAAATGAAAAACATGCTGCAAATACTAACACAATTCACAAACCAGTTACCATTTCAAGGCATTTTCAAGAATATTACAATCACAGAAAAATACATCAATTAATAATGTCAATCATTAATCAAATATGAATTACAGGGAACACAATGTGACTTCTTCTGCACCTCTTTGAGAGTTAAGCCCAGTGGACTACAACATGAAATACCTGATTAGATAAGTGCCCCATTAATGTGCATCTTATGAGTTCCTTAAGGATGCCGGTCCATTGCAGGAAACATACATATGCACTCACTCAAACAACCATATAGGGGGCAAATCACAAATGCCAAATAACATGGACTGCATGACGGATGTTGAAAGAAAATTGGAGCAGCAGGAGAAATCATGCAGACACCAGGAGAACTCCACACAGAAAAATATGCAATGAAAGAAATCTACTTTTTGCAGAAGCAAAAAACCATGGCTGAGAACGTGACTTCACACAAGTGGCAGAAATAATTGAAATAATGTAGATTCACAGTAATCAGCGTTACCATTTCTGGCCCCTGGGATTTAGAAAGCACACAAAACAAATGAATACGATAAATACTATTACAAAACCAGCACAGCCAACACTGCTGAAGAAATTAGACTCCATATATTGTAAATGCCTCTGGAAAAAAAAAAGAGGTTCACATTGATTTGTTTAGATATTTTTTAAGAAGAGGTGGTGCTGTACTTCAGTGGTAGATGAAGTAGATTCCCCTTGAGATGAAAAGCACCATACAAAAGGGAAGGAACTGGCATGATTACTGTTATTAAAAAAAGATTTAGGTGTTTATGTACATTTGATTCGTTTGGATACACAATGAACAGTGCAGAATTTTAATGAAGGGAGCATTTGAAAATTACAATGCGCCATTAATGCTCCCTCAGAATACAGTTTCCAGGTTTTGTCACTGTGTTAGAAGAAGTACTTAAATCTTTCAAAGACCATTACAATGAGAAAAGAATGAGGACATTTAGACTGATGTCTGTAACTGTCCTACCTGCTTCTCTGTCATGGTGTAGATGTGCTGGTAGTCTGGACTGAACAGCAGGTCTCTCAGAATGGGGCCACCATCGCTTACCACCACATTCTCATAGAGCAGAGCTGGCTGGGCAGGGTTCACGGAGTTCACCAGGATCTAGAAGAGCAAGGAGAATTCAGTGTTAGCACAAAAATACATGACTACCTGTGTACTTTGCAACACAATCGTAAAAGGATTGTACTGCAGCATACAAAAAGACTTGGGAATTACAAACAGTCCCCTTGGACTGGAACCATTTAGCACAGAGAATCCACTATCATTTTTTCTGAAATTTATTTGACAGGAACAATTTCCAACTTCCGTAATACATAGTGCTTAACTGCAGGGCTCACTCCCCTACCTGACTTTATTGTGTTGTTTCCTCATCTATTGTTGTTATAAATTTTCTATTGGATTGTACAAGCAGACCACTCTTCTCTCCACCACACTTTAGATAAGGATTTTTCCATTTGCCAGTGAGCATTTGCTCAATTTTTTTTATTACCAATTCCAGCTAAAAAAGGATCTATGGATACAGTCAAGTGGAACCTCTGAAACATGATAAATATTT